>NC_090736.1:18218001-18238001 GCF_036898095.1 Palaemon carinicauda | reverse complement strand
TAATTATCCATCATAATAGAATAAAATAAAAATAATACTATATGTTTCGATTTTTATTAACTCTTTGAACTCTGATGATTTATTTCAATTATATACCAAGTAGTTTTTTTTTTCCTTTTATAAAAACTATTTATTTTATGTTTATGAGTTATATTAAAATAGCAATAATGCAACTAAAGTAATTTTCACCTGGCTTGTAGCTAAAAATGTCTAATTGGTGCCAATTTTGAATCACAGTTAGGAACTTATAGTGTACTACGGAACATAAGTCCTAAATTTACTCTTATGCAACAAGATTAAAAAACAACATTTATATTTTGGGCTGCTTGCTCTTGTACAGTTCAGACAGCTCAAAAGATGTTTTTAGATTTTTAAACCAACTTCAGTTGGTACTATCCTCTAAGCTTTGTCCATAGGATGGCGGGAGCTGACAAAATCGATCTAGTGTAACACCACCTTCAATGTCATGGAATGTTATTGGGCCCTTCTGTTCAGTATCATTAGTCTCATGTGACACTACCTTCGGTGTCATGAGATATCTTTTGTGGCACGATCATCGGTTTTATAAAAGCCTAGTGTAACATCTTTGGTATTCTGGATAGTCTCATGTAACACCCTTTTTCAGTGGTATGGGAGACCATACTTGACAGCATTCAGTGTCATGAAGGAATCGTGTGACACCATGTGCCACCACCTTAGCCTCATGGAACATCTTGCGCGACCTTTATTTTCACTTCCATATGACTCACGTGACACCACCTTTAGCGTCATGGAAGACCTCATGTGATACAATCTTCCGTGTCATGAAGGTTTTATGTATTGCTGCCTTCATTGTAATACGAGGTCTCAGGAGACACTATGCACAGTGTCATTAAAGACCGATAGACCAGGTAGCTTAGTAGATAAGCTGTTATAGAGTGTTTATCTCAACATGCAGGTATAATGGAATAGCTATGAATATGGGATAATGCCATATATTCTTTTTAGCAAAAGCAGCTAACCCAGTGTTAATCGGATTAGTGTCATTGTTACGAATACTGATAAAGATAATATATAAGCCTTACGTTTGATTAAATGTAAATAAAATAAAGCGTTACCACGATTATTAAAACTAGAATAACTATTAGTAAATGTTTGCTAGATAAACTATTGTATAACGTTGACATCAAAAGCTTTTTAGTCTTATCAGGTTTCAAATACTTTTGATAGTTGATATAGTCTGTTGAGGAATACAGTCTCCATATTTCCCATTCAAGTCTTTTGAGCCAAAAACCTCTTTATACAATTAAGGGTTTAAGGGTCACTCATGGATGGCAGAGGGAACGGATATTGTCCATTCCCTAGCAGGACAATGCCCTGGATATTAACTACATGTAGGGCCAGGCAATGGCTGCTGATGATTCGGCCCCTAAATATCCCATTCTTACCTCACAAGGATGGTGAGGTTGCAGACGCAACAGGAAACTATAAAGTTCAGCAGGTCTCGAACCCAAGTCAAGCACATCGCTAGGTTTGGACGTTTCCAGTAAGCTACCACAAACTTGTACTGTGCACATTATGCTCAGTTAAAATTTCCTCTCTTTATCCTAATATAGTCACTGACTGGGTTTTGGGAAGCCGCATGAATCGTTAGGAAAAAAAAATTTGCCCATAAAGATAGTTAAACTTGGCCGAGTAAAGATGACCATTCCATAATACATTCCTGTAAAGATAAGCACTCTATGCAGGTCTCCTAGGAGAATGACACTCCAAAATCAAACCACTGTTCTCTAATCATGGGTAGTGCCATAGCCTGTGTACCATGGTATTCCATAGTCTTTGGGTAGAGTTCTCTTACTTGAGGGTACACTCAAGTACACTATTGTATCTTTTTTTTCTTCCTTTTGTGTTTTTTTTAATTTTATTGTATATATGGAAGATTTAATTTGATACTGTTACTGTTCTTAAAATATTCTATTTTGGTTGTTTATCTCTCTTATTGCTATTTATTTTCTTTCCTTATTGGGCTATTTTTCCGTGTTGCAACCCTTGGGCTTATAGCATCCTGCTTTTGTAACTAGGGTTGTGGATTAGCTAGTAATAATAGTAATAATGATAATAATAATATTAATAATAATAATAGCTTATTTGCTAAGTTACCTAGTCAATTGGTCTTTCATGATACTGTGCTTCTTGTCTCTTAAGACTCACCATTACTAAGAAGATGACGTAACAAATGACGTTCATGACAGCTACAATTATGTCTAATAGGATTTTCCACGATACTAAAGGTGGTGTTACTTGAGACCAATAATACTGAATGTGTGGTCAGAATGACCTCCCATAACAATGAAGGTAGTGTCACACTGGCTTGATTTTATCAGCTCTCAGCATCTGGCCAATATGTAGTGCCTAGTGCCAACTGCCGTTTAAACATTTCAATTCACTATGCTAAGAGCGGTCTGAATTTGGTAGGAAAATGCAGCAAAAAAAAATAATAAATAAAATGAAGGTTGCTCTTAAATCTGGTTATTATTATTATTATTATTATTATTATTATTATTATTATTATTATTATTATTATTATTATTATTATTATCATCTAAGCTACAACCTAAGTTGGAAAAGTAAGATGCTATAAGCTAAAGGGCTCCAACAGGGAAAAATAGCCCAGTGAGGAAAGGAAATAGGGAAATAAATAAACAATATATGAAGTAATGAAAATTGAAATATAATATTCTAAAAACATTAACAACATTAAAACAAATATTTGATTTATAAACTATAAAATGACTTATGCAAGCCTGCTCAACATAAAAACATGTGCTTCATGTTTGAACTTTTGAAGTTCTACTAATTCAAGTACCCGATAAGGAAGCTCATTCCCTAACTTGGTCACAGCTGGAATAAAACTTCTAGAGTACTGAGTAGTATTGAGCCTCATGATGGAAAGGCCTTACTATTAGTATTAACTGCATACCTAGTATTACGAACAGGATGAAACACTCCGGAAAGATTTGAATGTAGAGGATGGTCAGAATTATAAAAAATCTTCTGCAACATGCATAATGAACTAATTGAATGACGGTGCCAGAGATTAATATCTAGATCAGGAACAAGAAATTTAAAAGACCTGTTCAACAAATTAAGATGAGAATCAAGAGCTGAAGATTATACAGGAGAACAATACTCGAAAAAAGGTAAAATGAAAGAATAAAAAAAACATCTTCAGAATACACTGATCACCAAAAATTTTGAAAGACTTTCTCAATAAGGCCATTTTTTGAGCAACTGAAGAAGACATAGACATGTTTTTCTCAAAAGTAAATATGCTGTCGAGAATCAAACCTAAAATTTAAAAGAGTCACACAAAGTTAAAGAAACATTATCAATGCTGAGATCCGGACGTTGAGGAGCTACGGTCCTTGACCTACTTACAATCATACTTTGAGTTTTGTTAGAATTTAACTTCATACCCCATAATTTGCACCATGCACTAATTGCAAGATATTAAATGTTGTAATTCACGAAATATTACCATATTGGTTCCTAAAACATGCTTTCATGCAACCAAGCTTTAGACTTCATTTTCTTTACCATTCGTAAATTGAAACATAGATCAGAAGCGTTCTAGTGTTGGGTCTTTTAGCTAGATTTCAATATAATGTTTCTATGATGAATATCTATTATCCATAACAAGATATAAGGTGCATGGGATGCTTTTTAGGTTAAGAACATTGTTTTGAAGGCTTTTCTTCAATACGATTCACGAGAAAAAAAATATGATTAGTTAGACTAGTTAAAAGAAAATACTCTCTAAATCCTTTAATATGGTAAGGTTTTTGTAAGGACATATATATATATATATATATATATATATATATATATATATATATATATATATATATATATATATATATATATATATATATATATATATATATATATATATATATATATATCTGCGTACAGTAGTTAAGAAACGTACCAGGCTAATGTGTAAATTTTAGCGAAAAAATAGATACATCGAATCCAGCTTATATCATCTTGCTTCTGAGTAATTACCATCACCAGATTTATCTATTTTTATTTCTTATATGTTAATCTTTTAAATTTTGAAATCTAAAACATAAGTTTTGATTATACCTCAGTGCATACATATTCACACGTTGTAAATACACCAACTATGGCTGGAAACAAAATGAAAACATAAATTTCATACAATATCCAACAGCATCTGCTTTTTTTATACAAGTAATTAAGAAATTAAACCGAGGTAAATTGCGAAACTGATTTTGCTTATAGATAAAAACATAACTTCAACTGAGAATTTATAGCATTAGATATCCACAGTAAGTCTCTAGGAAAAAAACAAAAAACGCTTACTAACACAAGACTGGATCAGTTTAACAAAATAGTTTGTCATTCATTAGTTGTAAGGCAGAAATACTTAAGTTGATAATGCGACGAGATAATTTGTAAAATCCTGCATTGATTGGTGCGATTAAGAATTAATAGATGTCTTAGGACTTAGGTTGATAACGGGAAATATTTTCTTAAATTCTTTATTGATCGATAAGGTTCCAACTTACGGGCTCCCTTCGAGCAAGAGCCCGTGTCTTGCTTTTTGCTTGGCAATCTAAAAACAAACAAACAATAATTGATAAGTTTAAAAATTAATGTTTATTTCTAAAGGAAAGAAATTTCTTGTAATCATTGTCTAAATCATGATATTTGATTTTAAATCTTTAAGATGAAAAAAAAAAATTAATATTTAAACAATATTTGGACTTGAAAAATGGTCCTCCATTTGCCATAATGCAAGCGTAACTTGAAAAATAAGATAAAAAAAAAAAGGGGGAGGGCAATTGTTGGAAAATATTTCACCCACAATTTCTTGTGGTACCTGGAAGACAAATTATGTTAAGCAACAGGCTTCACCTTTAAAGAAGCTTTTCTGACGTCACACCAAGCAAAGCCTTGCTGAAAAAATATCGATGATCGGAGAGCTTCAACCTACAACACTTTCTGCATTTTCTTCATTCCTTTGACGGTGCTGACAGTCGTTGTTTCGGGACGACACACTACGGAAACAAGCCACCCGTTGAAGTACTACAGCTAGAGAGTTATAGGGTCCTTTGACTGGCCAGACAGTACTATATTGGATCCTTCTCTCTGATTACGGTTCATTTTCCTTTTGCCTTCATATATATTAAATAGTCTGACCTATTTTTTACATATTCTCCTGTCTTCATACACCTGACAACACTGAGATTAACAAATAATTCTTCTTCACTGCACTGTAATTGTTCAGTGGCTTCTTTCCTCTTGGTAAGGGTAGAAGAGACTCTAGTGGTAAGCTGCTCTTCTAGAAGAACACTCCAAAATCAAACCATTGTTCTCAGGTCTTCGGCAGTGCCATAGCCTCTGTACCATGGGCTTCCACTGTCTTGGATTAGAGTTCTCCTGCTTAAGGGTACACTCGGGAATATTATTCTGTCTTATTTCTCTTCCACTTGTTTTGTTATAGTTTATATAGGATATATTTAATTCAATGTTGTTGCTCTTCTTAAAATATCTTCATTTTCCTTGATTCCTTTCCTCACTGGGCTGTTTTCCTTGTTGGAGCTCTTGGGCTTATAGCATCCTGCTTTCTAATCTAGGGTTCTAGCTTAGTAAGTCATAATAATAATAATAATTTTTTATGATGCAAACCTAGAACAATCATTCTGATTGTTTAATTGATGGCAATCAACGCGAATTTCTACGACTGATATATTGTCTAGAAATGCCGTAAGTCATGAGTTAAATTTTATTTCAATCGTTTTTGGTTATTATTATTATTATTATTATTATTATTATTATTATTATTATTATTACAAGCTAAGCTATAACCCTAGTTGGAAAAGCAAGTTGATATAAGCCCATGGGCTCCAACCGAAAAAATAGCCCGGTGAGGTAAAGAAACAAGGAAATAAATACTCTACAGAAGAAGTAATAAACAATCAAGATGAAATATTTTAAGAACACTAACAACATTATATTAGATCTTTCGTATATAAACTTAAAAAAAAAATAGAAAATAAAACAAGAGGAAGAGAAATAAAATAGAACAGCGTGCCCGAATGTACCCTAATATAGAGAACTCTAATCCAAGATAGTGAGAGGCCATGGTACAGATGCTACGGCCCTACCCAAGACTAGAGAACAATGGTTTGATTTTGGAGTGTCCTTTTCCTGGAAGAGCTGCTCACCATTAGCTATTGAGTCTCTTCTACACTTACCAAAAAGTAAGTAGCCACTGAATAATCACAGTGCAATAGTTAACCCCCTTGAGCGAAGAAGAATTCTTCGGTAATCGCAGTGTTGTTACGTGTATGAGAAAAGAAGAATATGTAAAGAAGAAGCCAGACTATTCGGTATATGTGTAGGCATCGACAAAAAGAACCGTAACCAGAGAGAGAGATTCAATGTACAGCTGACTATTCAGTCAAAGGACATAATAATTCTCTAGCAGTAGTATCTCAACGGGTGGCTGATGCAATAACAACCTACTTACATGTTCATGCAATGGTTAATTATTATTCCTTTATTGTTGTTTCGGTGTTTTTTCAGCTCTGATTATCTTGTTCTGTTATATTATCTTTCGTTAGTTAACGGCCTTTATACTAGTTCAATAGTAGTGCTTATAAACTAATATATAATAATAATAATAATAATAATAATAATAATAATAATAATAATAATAATAATAATAATAATAATAATAATAAGGAGAAGAAGAAGAAGAAGATAATAATAATAATAATAATAATAATAATAATAATAATAATAATAATAATAATAATAATGATAATA
The DNA here is from genome assembly GCF_036898095.1 of Palaemon carinicauda. NCBI lineage: Eukaryota > Metazoa > Arthropoda > Malacostraca > Decapoda > Palaemonidae > Palaemon > Palaemon carinicauda. Next base: position 18,231,164 of record NC_090736.1, on the reverse strand, counting down.
ATAATAATAATAATAATAATAATAGCAAGAAGAAGAAGAAGATGATGATAATAATAATAATAATAATAATAATAATAATAATAATAATAATAATAATAATAATAATAATAATAAGAAGAAGAAGAAGAAGAAGAAGAAGAAGAAGAAGAAGAAGAAGAAGAATCCTTGTAGATTTTTGTAGATAATTCATTCTATCCTATTTGTGTATAAAATAAATTTCGTAGATGATGAAAACTCATTTATCTTCAGCATTAGACTTGTTGTTGGATTGAAGACACATTTTCTTAATATCATAAGACTTTTTATTACAATTTACTTTTAAACTGATTTCTAATACAATCAATATATATTGCATTTTCTATGAGGTCATATATCATTATATCAACAACAACATACATATGTGCCTTTGTGAATTCATAAACATTTTTTATAATGACGAAAATTATTGAAGGTTTAATGGTTGCTCATTTTAAAAACATTAACAACATTAAACGTTCTAAACACATTCTTTGTAGATGATATTTGACTGAATAAATCGAGGTAGGATATTTCACTTTTAATAAATCGAGGTTGGATATTTCACTGAATAAATCGAGGTAGGATATTTCACTGAATAAATCGAGGTAGGATATTTCACTTTTAATAAATCGAGGTAGGATATTTCACTGAATAAATCAAGGTAGGATATTTCACTTAAAATAAGGAGGTCGGATTATTAACTTTTAAAGATTTGATACTGGGCATTTAACATTAAATAATAGGAGGCCGAATATCTCTTATATATAAAAAAAATTAATAAGTAGGGACTATTTGACATTTTAAGAAGGTAAAACTAAGCAGCCTTTTTTTCCCCTTGAAAATGAGAAAAAAGGGTAGAATCCTTTGATTTAAGAAGGGAAAAGTAGGCAGAATATTTCAACTCTAAAACAGGTATAGTAGGTAGAATATTTCACCCATACACGAGGAAAGTAATTTTCTGTTTGTGTTTGTGCGTTTGTGAACAATTGTAATTATCATGTTTCCTAATCTTTTTGAAAAGGATGTTTTATATTTTCACGTTATACGGAAAAAATCTAGACATATGAACATTTCCATAAAAGAAACTTTAGCGTAAATCTAGTTACATAAAAAAATCAAATTTATTTAGCAGGGGAGTGGGAATGATCCCAGGGTCAATTCTCGATAAATATCAAATTTTCTAAGGACTTGATAGAAAAGAAGGTTTGTTAAGCACATTTCCTCATACAACCCCCCCCCCCCCTCTCTCTCTCTCTCTCTCTCTCTCTCTCTCTCTCTCTCTCTCTCTCTCTCTCTCTCTCTCTCTCTCTCATTATTGATAACATATGCATGATTAATAACATATTTAAATGGCACTCTTTAATAGAGGCCCAAATGCTGAACACAAATCTAATTTGTAATCATTTCTATATCTGAATAGGCTTACTAGTCAGGTAGCCGAACTCTGTATTTAGCTTAAAAAAATGACTCGCAGCTGATTTCATGTTAGAATAGTGCAACAGGTGTTTTTTTAAGTGTCAAGGCATGGGGAAGTCTAGTTCAGCTTGTTGGACATTGTAAATGTGGATGGTACAGCCCCCATGACAGTTTCCAAGATGGCCGCCATCAGAATTTGTTTTAATCATACTGTAGGTTATAATGGACGGAAATTTGTTATGTTTGCGACAATTACACCATATTTTAACTGGAGAAACATGTTTATGTACTTTATTTTTTGTTTGTACCACAAATGTTCGTATTATTGCCTGCTTTATGAGGAAAATGAAGAAAATGGGGTAATGATTAAATGAGGGTGAATGCTCTGAAAAATAGACTTAGCAGAACAATCACTACATTTCACAAATGCCTATTGAATTTGAACAGTAAATGGATTTCTGCAAAGGCTTTTACATCCACGTACTTGTGTGCATCAGAGTCCATTATGTGTACATTTGCAACATCGAGTTGCACAAACTGCTTGACATTTGCATGTTGTGAGCTCCAAACAGAATGCAGTGATTGGCTTCCCAGTCATCAGTTGTGGCTGAAGCATCTGACCACCTTCTTTTACTACCAGGTCCCACCCACTTTCCTCAGGTGCAGGAAGATGCGGTTCAGCTTCCAAGGTTCTTCTCCACACTAGGGACTGATAAAGTGCGCGCCTGATGTGAAGAATCAAAGCATCATGGGTTGGAGGCAGATTCTCAATTGATTTGGCCAAACCAAGAAATAGATCACACCTGACTTTCTGGATGGAGTTTTCTTGACTATTGAGAATATACAGCTTGCAGACAAAGGACTCTGTATCAGCAATCACATTCTCATCTGGAAAGTCTTCCTTGCCGAGATTCTGGAGAAGCTGAGAGTTTTGTTGGAAGATAACCCATGCAGAGCACTTCCCAATTCCAGCAAACTGGTTTGTACTATCCGAACCTGTTACAGCATGAAATTTGAGAAGTGATGCTCTCTGCGAATCTGTGATGTTGATGGAATGAACAGGAACAAAGTGTTGCTTTTTAGGTGTTCCGGCTTTCATCCAGAGAAGAGAAAGTGGCTGAGCTGTGGCTGAGAGGCAAGAAGGAGAACAAGAACATCAGTGTCTCGGCTCAAAACAATAGTTTGTGGGTATCCCTGTTCACTAGCATCCTTCACATGGAGAAGAATCCTAATGTCCGCCTCTTCATGCTCAGCAGATGATGTCCACACTTTTGCAGGGTCCGTGAATCCTCCGTTCAATACCAGCTCCACTCCTTCTTCATTGTGGAACTTGTTTGCTAACTCTAGGCATAGAAAATTAGCCAAGCTCGCTTTGTTTTCATGTACAGAGATGAATCTATCCCACTTCCCCATGGACTGACTTCTTGTTTGTACATCTCGTCTGATTGCTTTCTTGCCTCATACTCTCTGACTTCGAGCTGTTGACTTGATTGGTTTCTTCTTGTACTGGTCAAAGGCAACGACAATCCTAGAACAACTGTTGGAAAACACGTGATTAACATGATCAGCAACAGCATCAGCCCATTCGCCGAGAGTTTTAGCGTTCATCCTATTTCCTAGTGTCTGGCCATTCCATCAATGACAGTGCATGTTTTTAATGGTTCAGACGTAACATTATGTGGCAAGCTTTGCTGGAGAATCTTGCCAAGGTCTGCTTTGTTCTGAGTGTTCTGAGGTAGACGCAGTCTGCCATCAAGCATTACCAGAGAAAGTGCTCCAACATTTTGTTCATGTCAGTATCTCTGCCTGCTTGCATTGCTGTCACCACACGCGGGAGTAGTTTTCTATCAGCCTTTAGTGCAACAGTTTTTTTCCTTTCCGACATTGACTTCCACAGTGAACATGCTCTCAAACGTTTTAAGATTCTTTAATTTTATTATGTCGTGAAAACCTGTTGTCTTCTTAGTGAACCTGTTCTCCACAAACTCTAACACAATCTGCTTCCCTGTAAAATCAGCATGTAGAAGGTCATTCATAACCACTTCACTTGCAATATCACCTATTGTAAGTGAGACCAGTTCTCGGGAATTGGGATCAAATGAGTTGTGAATCTCGAACAGGCCAATGAGCTTTTACACATTATCTTGGTCTTGTTTCATTCTCTTGGAACCAAAATCTTAATGTGCAATTTCATGCTCATCATCATCTTCTTCATTGCCTGCTACACTGAACATCATCTTAGTATCTCTGGTTAGCTGAGCTCTCTCATTGAAAGTTAGGCCCCATCTGTTACGGGCCGTGTCTGTTTTTGTAATCCCCACCAGCCCTCCAGCTACCTTGCCGGCCTTGTTAACATGTTCAATAGCCTGGTCTTCAGGTATTTCGTTGAACTTGTGCTTTGTTTCTTTTGTTACAAAGTCTCCTGCAGTAAAGCCTCTGTGCCCCTCTGGAGCAGTTTTGGGTAGCATATGCATATCAGCTAGGAAGACAGCTCCCCAGCATGAGTAATGGAAATGATCAAATGCTCCAAACCAAGGCAGCATGTCAGAAAATGATGTAAGGAACAGGCCCCAGTCTCCCTCACGAAGAGAGCGAGTGAACCTCTGGAGGATGGAGATCAACTTCATGTAGGTTCTCCAATAACAAAAAGTGGCATTCTCTGAACAAGAATCCTCAAACTCACCAAACAGGACCTGCACCTCTTCAGTTTCTGACAAAATATCTTTAAGGGAAGAATTGATTTCTGTCATCTTTGTTGGCAAAGGCATCTGAAACTCTCCCAATTCCACAAACATAAATTGACACATTGACTTCACAAATAAGACTCCGTATATTCTCGTTTCAAAAGCGGTCATCAGGTACACATGTCAAGTGACCAACCAATGAATATATAAAAAAAAAAAAAATAATAAAAATGAATAACAAAACTATAACATAAAACCCCACAACACAAAAGCCATAGTTAGATTTTATGAATAATAAAACGTTTAAATAAGATAATATCAAAATAAGAAATTACAGAATCTAACATACAGCTAAACATAAAAACATACAATCAAACTACACCCAAATTCCAAGGTTATACGTTACATCAAACGATCACCAAACACAACCGAAACACGATGATGAGCAAAGTTTGTAACAGGTCAACCACAGTTGAATCTGATTACTATTATTAGTAAACATAACAAAGTTACCAACACAATAAAAAACGGATTTTGACGTAGGAAAAATCTATTTTTGGGTGAGATAGCCATGTCGTCCTGATGGAAGTTCCTTCCGCCACCTTCCTACTGTATGATATTTCTGTGAGTGATATTACAAGAGAATTACCATCAGGTATCACAGGGTTCTAGCCCCCGAACGATTATCCTAAGATATCGTGTATAATCAGCGATGTATCCGTAGATAACCATAGATATCTGCACCCCAAACAGACTTAACCCAGTCTAGCAATACAAAATTAAAGCAATTTAATCAGTACGAGTTCATTACAAGTAAAAGATAAGTTTAAACATCCATGCATTACATTTTGTATATTATGGGTTCTAATTCTTAGTACTGTGAATTAGGAACACCTACAAATTTTGTCAAATATTTTTGAAAAATAACTTTTTTGGAGAATGTATACACCAAGGTCTATCTTAATGCCAGAATCAACTTAGATATGATGAAAAACATAGGAATTGACTCTAACATTGTGAGTTCATTGCAATTAGAAGCTGAAATATGAAAAAAAAGTTGAGAAATTGGCGGCCATTTTGAAAACTGTCATGTCGGTCATACTATCCATATCTACAATGTCCAAGAAGTGGATTCATATTTATCTGTATCTGAACAATCTATTTAGACTTGTTAGACTATTCTAACATGCAATCAGCAGGGAGTTGCTCATTTTCTGACTTTGGCTTCCTGACTATACGTTAGTTTCTTCATTATTTCATATTTCATAACAAATGTAGACTACAACAACCTCTGCTCGCTTAGCATAAATCAGCCCAGAGGTAACGGATATAAGCAAGAATTAAAAAGATACAACACCTCTCAATGTGTAATTTCTTTACATATAAAATGACAAATACATGGAACAGACTTCCAGCGGATGCAGTTAACAGTATCACGGTAAACGAGTTCAAGAATATGTTAGACATGATCATAAAAAATCTAAACGTTTAAACTAATTCGCTCTGCACAAGAACAAATAAAATATACCCTGATGGACTAAAAAGTCTCTGAGACATCAACATTTCTTGTAACAGTATCACAGAGGAAGAAAAAGACGATGGTACATAAATTATTGCTGATCTGAAAACTTTTGGGATGTAACCTACTGGACTGAATTATTCTTTGAAAAAAAAATATTCTCTCTCTCTCTCTCTCTCTCTCTCTCTCTCTCTCTCTCTCTCTCTCTCTCTCTCTCTCTCTCTCTCTCTCTCTCTCTCTGTTTTTCCCCTTCTAAATACTTCATTACCTGAGGTTGACCAGTAACTAAGTAATATACTTTTCATCTCTAAACCTTTCGGGAAGAGCAGAATTACTTTTCCTTCTTTAACGAACACTAAATCTTTCCAAACTAGCACCTTTTGAACAATGTATATGTGTGAAAGGTAAAAGGAATGTACGTAATTTGAAAAGATGGAAGCAAATGGGTAAGCAAATATTGCCCTGTCCTTTATGTTTATATTTCCTTAAGTACGCGTGTGTGTACATGTGCGAAATTGCTTGTAGTTTTCAATATAGATTACCTAGATATGATTACATATATACTCCTTTAGTTTTTTTTTTTTTAGTACATATATCTTATGAAATAAACATGAATATTATGTGAAATGAAAGTGCATGAAAAACACTGGAAATAATAATGAGGTCTACACCCTCCGGAGTATAATCAAGTCAAATTCTATATACACTTAGAAAAAAAGCATATGATAATTGATGTCTGCAAGATTGCTAACAATAAACTTGACAATGTTTTGAATTTCCGAATTGATTTTTTTCAATTCAAAATGTTCGATTAATTCTGAACATTTATTACATAAAATTTACTAAAACAATGAAGAACATATGACCTTACATAGAAAAAAAAGATAATAAATTGCTTTCAATTTATTATGAAAAACTCAGGGAACAAAGTAAATTTGTCCATTATTCGGAAGCAGTAAACCTATCAGGTCGGTTCCACTGAAATCTTATACATTTCAAAAACATCAAAGCAAAAATACAACCTTTAAATCACTCACACCGGCTTACAATGACACGTGCAATGAATCACTATCAGATTCAACAATCATTGATCGTGCAAGAATGTCCACTCCAATCTCCGAATAACAAAAAGAGGATTTAATGCTTTATCATAAATTTCATATAATATTATTTCGATGTCGTAAGGCAAGATACTTGATTACGGCTTTCCATCAATGTTTTCTCAATTTAATGTTATTGTAGTAGAGTATTGTTACACTTGTCTTCTGATATTATAGAACCAAGGTGGGGTTGAGGGGGGAATTGAATGGGGTTGAGTGGGGGCAGGAAATGAGATAGTGTTAATTAGGGGCGGGAAATATGGTGTGGTTAAGAGGGAACAGGAACTAATATTGGGTTGAGTGGGGGCAGGAACTAATATTGGGTTGAGTTAGGGTAGGAAACTATGGTGGATTGAGAGGGGAACTAGGATGGGGTTGAGAAGGGGCGTTAACTAAGGTGTGGTTAAGTGGGGGCGGTAACTAAGATGGGGTTGAGTGTGGGGCGTTAACTAAGATGGCTCTAAGTGGGGATGGAAACTAAGGTGGGGTTGAGGGTGGAACTAAGATAAGGTTGAGTTGGGCGAACTAAGGTGGGGTTGAGGGTGGAACTAAGGTGGGATTGAGTGGGGGCGGGAAAAAAGATGGGGTTAAGTGGGGGAGGGAACCAAGGTGGAGTTGAGGGGGGAACTAGGGTGGGGTTAAGTGGGGAACTAAGGTGGGGTTGAGTAAGTAGAATTAAGGTGTGGTTGAGTGGGAGAAAGTAAGGTGGGGTTAAGTAGGGTGAAATTAAGGTGGGGTTGAGTAGGGGAACTAAGGTGGAGTTGAGTGGGGGTAACTAAGGTGGGGTTTAGTAGGGGGAAATTAATGTGTGGTTAATTAGGGGAACGAAGGTTGAGTTGAGCGGAGGAAACTAAGGTGGGGTTGAGTAGGGGGAAATTAAGGCGAGGTTCATTGGGGGAAACTAAGGTGGGGTTGAGTGAGTAAAACGGGAACTAATGTAAAATTGCTTGCAATGAATACATTTGGTCCGATGGAAAGGTTCTTCGTATATTGAAAACAGTTGAATCTCTTTCGCAACGTCACACGAAAAACCAGCAACAGAACGCGAGAAGGGAAATGTTATTACTGTGACGGTGCCGAGAGAGGGTTGTGAACTCAAAGGCAGGATGCAATCAACTGAGTTATTTATTAAGGAACACTCTCCTTTATATACAAAACCTCAAGTCAACAGGACATAACAAGTTCGAGAGACAGACAATGTTACAGAGCACAACCGGAGACATGATCATTCAGGTTCTTTTTAGTGCGAGGGAAGAGCGTAGATACAAGCATAATATATACAAAATAATTATGTACAATTGTGTGACACACGGTTGGTACATTACGTTGTTAACGTCGCAGGTTTTGCTGATAAGATGAGAATTTTTCAGTAATAATAATAATAATGATAATAATAATAATTCTATTCTTCTTCTTCTTCTTCTTCTTCTTCTTATTATTATTATTATTATTATTATTATTATTATTATTATTATTATTATTATTATTATTATTGTTTTGTTGTTGCTGTCGATAAAGACATCAACTTTTTGTGGAATAAGACGCAAGACTACAAAATGGAAGCCAAATATCCATTAGCATAAAAAAAAATTAAGAAAAAAGAAGAAATAATATTCGTCTAATAACAATATCAAATACTAGTAGATAAAACTTATTATACAGAATTAAAAACAAAACTAAAGATTCCTATAAAGTTATTCGATTTATTTTATATAGAACTATACGTTGATGCTCTGAACAATTGTTCTTTCTCACTGAAAGGTGAGATATAGAATTAGCTTTGTGCTTCGCGGAACTTACAATACTGCATTGCATTCTATACTGAGCGCAGAGGATAATTCTAGATTGAACTAGGATTTGTTTACACAAACAGCCATTAAGAGATATAAGCATCCCAGTCAATGAAAGATTTAGCATTCTATAATACATTAGCGCACGTGACCCGTCAAAAATTACCGTCTAAATATTTAGATAGATACACACATACATGCACTTCTTCACCCCGCTCCCCCTATCTTAAGTATCACAGGGCAGTTTGCGCAATTTATGGGATACTTTTGTTTCCAAGTGGTTGCCGCTCATCGTGACAAGATATATATATATATATATATATATATATATATATATATATATATATATATATATATATATATATATATATATATATATATATATATATATATATCCCGCTACGTACTCTTTATTATATAGGCGAGACTTCATCATTCAAATATTTTTTTCTAGAAAGTTTTCAGAAAACTTAATTGGTTTTTCTGATACCCTCCTATCCAGATTAGTTAAGTTATCCTTTGTAAATAAGCAGCCTAATTAAACGAATATCAATTGGAATTTACTTGTAAAAGTGGACCTATGAATAACTTGGTAATAAAGGACCAGTTTCGACGTATATTGATTGCCAAAATTCCTTAAACTCTCTCAATAATCCCGCTTTTTTTTGTCCAATATAAAAAGAAACATTCCGAATGTGATAATCATAAATACACTTGAAGCCTAGCCCTCAGAAGTATATTGGGAGTTGAATGGCAGGAAAGGATTAAAAATGCATCTATAAGACAGTTTACTCGAGTGCCATATGTGGATGAGATCTTGATAAGGGGTAGATGGAGATGGTTTGGGCATGCTCTTCCAACTCCTCAAGAGAGATTAGTTCACCAAACGTTCAGCTGGGCTCCACAAGGCACTAGAAGAATTGGAAGACCCAGGCCTACATGGCTGAGGACTATTAAGCGTGAAGTAGATGTTATATGGAGAAGTATTAAATTAAAAGTTCAAGATAGAAACGACTGGGGAAATCTAACCGAGGCCCTTCGTGTCAGTAAGCGTAGGAGATGATGATGACTTTTGAAATCAAGAATTACACCAAGAATTTTAAATTAATTGTATATATTGTAGTTAAAGAGACATTGTTATTGCAAACATCTGGTCATTGAGGAGCCAATATCCTTGACCTACTTACAATCATACTCTGAATTTTGTTAAGGTTTAACTTCATTATTATCATTATTATTATTATTATTATTATTATTGGTGTTGTTGTTCTAGTTGTTATTGTTGTTGTTGTTTTTGTTGAGCTACAACCCGAGTTGGAAAAGCAGGATGCCATAAGCCCAAGGGCTCCAAATGAGAAAAAAGCCCATTGAAGAAAGGAAATAAGGAAATAAATAAGCTACAAAAAAGTAATTAACAATTAAATAAAATATTTTAAGAACAGCAACCAAATCAAAATAAATCTTTCATGTCAAATAATTTTCGTCATGCACTAATTTCCAGTTAGTCTATATTCAAGAGGATAGCCTATTTGGAAGGTAAGGGTTGACCAAAGAACTTTTAGCTAGATCTATATTGAGGAATTCAACAACTTTAAGTCTATATTCAGGGGGATATTTGAAAGATAAAGGTTGACGATTACCAGTCTCCAAACACTATTGGTTGCCTGTTGAAGGCTATGGCTATAATTCCCCTCATGTTGAAGAAATCCTTAACATGAAAAAGATCCATAACTAATTTTTATCTTAAGGAACTATTGAAGTGATTAGGGCAAACAAATGAATAGCAAGGTTGTCTTGGCCACCCCACAGGAATTTGTAAAGGAGTTTCTAAGATGCTACTTACATGGTTAATGAAAATGCAAGAGAGAGAGAGAGAGAGAGAGAGAGAGAGAGAGAGAGAGAGAGAGAGAGAGAGAGAGAGAGAGAGAGAGAGAGAGAGAGATCAAAAGCTACAGAAGTGGTATTTGTTGGATAGCATACTATTATCATCCGGTTCTGCTAAAATACTACTGCAGTAAAAGTTCAATTAAAACCCATTACTCTTATCATTTGTAGGGAACCTTAGTTTTCATTACTATCGGAATTTCAAATCTTGTTAGAAACAAGGGAGGCATAAGAAATGTAGTTCAATGGGAAAAAGGGTTGGATACACCACCTTGAAAATTTAACAATTATTATTATTATTATTATTATTATTATTATTATTATTATTATTATTATTATTATTATTATTATGAGCTAGGCTAACCCTAGCTGGAAAAGCAAGATGCTATAAGCCCGAGGGCTCCAACAAATTAAAACAACCCTGAGAGGTGAGGAAACAAAGAAATAAATAAACTAAAAGATAAGTATAAACACTCAAAAGAAAATATTTCAAAACAGTAACAACATTAAATTAGAACCTCCTCATGAAAAAAAAAAAAAATGCAGACTCTAGAAGGTCATGGTATAGAGGCTATGGCACTACCCAAGACTGGAGAACAATGGTTTGATTTTGGAGTTTCTTCCTAGAAGAGCTGCTTACCATAGCTAAAGAGTCTCTTCTATCCTTACTAAGAGCAAAGTATCCACTGAACAATTATATTCCAATAGTTAACTCCTTGAGCGACGAAGAATTGTTTGGTAATCTCAGTGTTGACAAGTGAATGAGGACAGAGGAGAATGTGGTGAGAATAGGCCAGACTATTCTGTGTATGTATAGGCAAACACAAAAAGAAGCCGTAACGTGAGAGAGGGATCCAATGTAGCACTGCCTGGCCAATCAAAGCACCCAATAACTCTCTAGCCTTTGTATCTCAACGGGTGTTTGGTGCCTTGACTAACCTACCCCCTACTATCAATATGACATAAGTATATTGATTTTACTCTTGTTAAGAAACTACTACACTTCTTTTGAAAGCAAATATAATCACTAGTAAAAACTATTCGTCGGCATTCTTGTTCTACAAATGGAAGCATTCTTCCTATTTGTTTTTGTGTCCATTTTCCCATGTTGGCGTGTAGTTTTTAAGGACATAGTTTCATGTACTGGTTTATTTACATTGATTTCCGACATCTGTCGCCAAGGTATTATTAAAAACCTTTTGTTCCAACTCGTCCTCCATGTACTTTGATAATTCGTTCATCGATTCCCACTCGTGACCTTCAATTCTTATTTAGGTCAACGAGGAACTGTGGTGGACTTTTCCAAATAAATATCTATAACTAATCCTGAGTGTCCTTCTATTCAGGTCGCTTTTAATCAGGTGTGTTTGTCAACAAAGAAAATAAAAATATTCTTAGGACCTCATGTAAAGAGTTTGGAAATATTTAGAAATTGAATTTAGGTCAGTCTTTCACACGGATTGAAGCATCTGATGAAACATGACAATCATTAACTTGCTTCAAGTACGTATAACACACCCCGAGGATGTAATACGTAACGATAGGCCAACTAAAAAAAAAACAGGCAAGCTTATAATATACTGTATGCGTGCATATATAGTACATACATTGATGCATGCTTATATGTATACATGCCCTATTATATACAGGGGTATATGTATATATATATATATATATATATATATATATATATATATATATATATATATATATATATATATATATATATATATATATATATATATATATATATATATATATATATATATATACACATGTATATAAACTTACATGCACAAACTCATATCTATATATACACACATGTACCGAACATATATATATATATATATATATATATATATATATATATATATATATATATATATATATATATATATATATATATATATTTATATATATATATATATATATATATATATATATATATATATATATATATATATATATATATATATATTCGGTACATGTGTGTATATATAGATATAAGTTTGTGCATGTAAGTGTATATACATACATATATACATATATATATATATATATATATATATTATATATATATATATATATATATATATATATATATATAATATATATATATATATATATATATATATATATATATATATATATATATATGTATATATATATATATATATATATATATATATTTATATATATATATATATATATATATATATATATATATATATATATATATATATATATATATATATATATATATATATATATATATATATATATATATATATATATATATATATATATATATATATATATATATATATATATATATATATATATATATATATATATATATATATATATGAAGGCTTTAGGTATAATATGGGATTTCTTATCATGGTTAAGGATAAAACCCAATAACATTTTGGTTCACATTATTACCCACTATTGGATCAACAACGAATCATCTCTGTAGTTTAAAGGGTTTCCTGATATCCACATCAGCTTTCCATATCTTAACAATATGGCAGTCTAACTTACAGCAATGGCTCGTCCTAACATTGACACAGGCAATTTTAATGTGTAACCCAACCACTACCTAAAACCACGAACAGTATGTCAGGTGTATAATATGCAATAAAGAGTGGCCATCCGTTCTCATCATCTACTACTACTACTACTATTATTATTATTATTATTATTATTATTATTATTATTATTATTATTATTATTATTATTATTATTATTA
>NC_090736.1:18188001-18210501 GCF_036898095.1 Palaemon carinicauda | reverse complement strand
CCAATAGATATTATGTCTTCTGAGTGAAATATTCATTAGTTTGGAATAATAATAATAATAATAATAATAATAATAATAATAATAATAATAATAATAATAATAATAATAATAATAATGTGATGTTGATTTTTTAATAGAGGAAAGGGTATAAAAGGATCCCACATTATGAACGTAAATGGATATAAAATCCGCTGACCTTTCGATAGCCACTAGATGGATTCGATACTTGACCAGCCAATCATTAATTATGCACATTACCTCAAAGTGCATTTCTATATCTTTTGATAGGTCGAAAGGACTTCTTCATGAAGCGGGATTTCAGGTATTCCTTACCTTCATTGAATTTTTCGTTTCTCTCTCTCTCTCTCTCTCTCTCTCTCTCTCTCTCTCTCTCTCTCTCTCTCTCTCTCTCTCTCTCTCTCTCTCGGGACAGCATGTGACTGTCTAGGAGTATAAATAGATTTCAATCAATATCTCCAAAAAACTTATATATTAATAGAGACCGAAAACTCTCTCTCTCTCTCTCTCTCTCTCTCTCTCTCTCTCTCTCTCCTCTCTCTCTCTCTCTCTCTCTCTCTCTCTCTCTCTCTTGGGACAGCGTATGACTGTCAATGAGTATAAACAGATTTCAATCATTATCTTGAAAAGAAGGTCTATAGAAATAAAAACGATAGAAAGCTTATTTGACGAAAGGAAACTTCAGTAACGAAGATATTAACAGGATTTTAACTAACCAATCACTTTGCCTTAAGAATACGGTTAAAATCCTGGAATAAATGTTGTCAGGCATTCACCCTTACAAAACGGACATATTAACGTTAAGGAATGATATTACGGTTACAAACCCGTGAAAGATAATAACAAAGTAGGGGAAAATTAACGATAGCCTGTACTTTACTGAAATATAGTTGAGAACAGTATATTTTTACAGAGAATGTCCCATTAGAACTACGGTTTTTTAACAGTGAAGGCTGGCCAACGTAGTGCCAGTTACTAGAAGGATTAATTTTAGCTCAAGCCTGGTTTGAAAAGCGTAGGCATTGGATATTCTGATAAATGACTAATGTTACTAAAAGCTTATATGATTAATGAAATCAAAATACCTAAAAACTAACTGAAGAATTAGACAGACAGAGAATCTAACATACACATGCAAACACGCACCAAAGTATGAAGGTTGTAGGATTTTACCTTTGGAGTATTGACCTACGTTAATATATTTTAATATATTTCAATATATTTTATATGTTTATATTTTAATATTTAATATATCTTAATATATTTTAAGCTAAGAGGTTCAATGAATGTGAAATTTGGGTAAATTGGACACCGATGTTAACTTTACTGTAATGAAACTAAATTAAAATATAAAAAAAGTCTGGTATATATTCGCGGTTAATAACAAAACACAATTCCTTTTCCCTAGATGAGAACGTTTCGACATTTCAAATATCATCATCAGTGCTACCTAGAGTAAAAATAAAAGAAACAATACAATTTGAAATTAAAAATTACATAGAATAAGTGAAGAATCATTAAGAAATACATATAAACTGAATAAAAAATCATTAAATAAGACATACAAATTGAATAAAAAATCAGTCTCTTGTGAAAATGAATACGGCCAATGCTTCTTTTCCTAAGGCCATAAACTTTTTCTTGGCATTTCCATCGATCTAAGCAAGCTGGAGGCATACATTCATACAGGGAATTGTAAATCAATGACGTCAAGCATAAAAAAAATATTGTATTTTCTTTCGTGTACTGTAACCTCTTCCAAGTTGGAACTGGCATTATTCCAACTGGAATTCCCGATTCCCATGCGACGTCTGACATTGGG
This sequence comes from Palaemon carinicauda, assembly GCF_036898095.1. Taxonomy (NCBI): domain Eukaryota; kingdom Metazoa; phylum Arthropoda; class Malacostraca; order Decapoda; family Palaemonidae; genus Palaemon; species Palaemon carinicauda. The sequence goes on along the minus strand of NC_090736.1, from coordinate 18,208,661 downwards.
GAAATTGCGTTATTTATATCCTTACGTCAGTGTATTTGGATTGTTATTGAGTTTGACTTTATTGTTAAAATTATATTAAACTTTATGTGCGTGTTTACTCTTGCTGCCTTCCGCAATGATAGTATGCAGTGCGGAAATAACATTGTTCGATCTGTTTGATATGTCACTGGATATTAATGCACACATGCACGCTTAAGCATTCACGGCGTACAAACTATGTGTATATACATGTATATACATATATATATATATATATATATATATATATATATATATATATATATATATATATATATATATATATATATATATATATAAATATATATATATATATATATATATATATATATATATATATATATATATATAATATATATATATATATATATATATATATATATATATATATATATATATATATATATATATATATATGTATATATATACATATATATATATATATATATATATATATATATATATATATATATATATATATATATACGTACAGACATTGACTCACTCTGTACTTTCATTTTTCTTTGTGGTTTATTGCATCTAACTTTATCTTATTCCTTGGAGTTTTAAATATATATATTTATACAGTATACAAACACACACACACACACACACACATATATATATATATATATATATATATATATATATATATATATATATATATATATATATATATATATATATATATATATATATATATATATATATATATATATATACTATATAAATTAAAAGCATATAATATGAGTGTGTATATCAAGAGAGAAAATAATACCACAGTAAATATACAATAGCAGTCAACACAAGGCTAATCCCAAAGTAAGAACTAACCATTTGTGCAGTAAACTTGCGCTTACGCAGACAGTCTACATTCTTATAGAGGAAATAAATGTGCTAGACAAGACGTAGAATAACCAGAATCCCCAAATAACACAGGATGAAGTTCTCATAAAAGAGGATTCAAAATATCGAAGCATAGAAAGCCAGATAAACGAGGCTTTGCAGTGTGTAACCAGATGCACGCAACATACTGATGTCCCTAAAGCATGCGAGCTCTAGAGTCTAGAGCTTGCAACGCTACATGTTAAAGAAGATGGATATTATTATTATTATTATTATTATTATTATTATTATTATTATTATTATTATTATTATTATTATTATTATTATTATTTGCTAAGCACAATCATAGTTGGAAAAGAAGAATGCTAAAAGTGTCAGGGCTCTCAAAGGGAAAATAGCCCAGTGAGGAAAGGAAATAAGGAAACTAAAAGAGAAACAACTAACAACTAAAATAAAATATTTTAAAAACAGTAGCATCAAAATAAATCTTTCATATGTAAACTATAAAAACTAAAAAATAAAATAGAATAGAGTGCCTGAGTTTACCCTCAAACCAGAGAACTTCACCCCAAGATAGTGAAAGACCATGGTACAGAGGCTATGGCACTACCCAAGACCAGAGAGCAATGGTTTGATTTCGGAGTGTCCTTCTCCTAGAGGAGCAGCTTACCATACCTAAAGAGTCTCGTCTACCCTTACCGAGAGGAAAGTAGCCACTGAACAATTACTCGTGTTACAAGATGGCTGTTCTAATTCGATGTGGGATTATCTATGATTTGTTTTCTACTTTCTTTTTTTTCGCTGCAGTTAGACGAAATATCGAGAGTATGAAGGAGTTATTCATAGACTCTGAAAAAGAGATTTGGGACGTGCTATTTTGCAGTGAAGATTTAAAACCATAATAATTTTACAGTGCTCTTTGGAAGTCACGAATGTTGCAAGAAAATAGGTTTAAGGAAATTCTATTCTTTTCTCTAAAGTGCTTCTATTAAATGTTGATAAATTGATAAATTGGTATATATATATATATATATATATATATATATATATATATATATATATATATATATATATATATATATATATATATATATATATATATATATATATATATATATTACATAAAAACAGAGCTACCCAAGGCAATAATGAAGGCTCAACTTTAACTCGGCTGAATACTGACCAAAGAAAATGCCCTTCCGGTCAGGGCTCTAGAGTACACTTAAAAAACCGTAAATCTAATCGAAAATTCTCCGTAAAAGTATACTGTTCTCAGCCGTATTTCAGTAAAATAGAGGCGACCTTAAGTTTTACCCTACTTTTTTATTATCTTTTACGGGTTGGTAACCGTAATATCACTCTTTCACTTTAACGTATCCGCCTTTAAAATGGTAAATGGCTGTCAACATCTATTCCATGATTTTTTTTTTCCCGGCCAATTTTTCCGCATATTTTAACCATGATCCTGTTTCAAGAAACATTCCTGATCGAGCAGCCTGAATGCATTGTAGTGCAATTGCTAAATGTCCTTTGCAGAAGTGCGTAATCCGATTCCTTTAATAAAAAACAAGGAAAAAAGGGTACGTAATATAAAATGTTGGTTAAAAGGTTTAAGTAAAGGATAAACAAATTACCAAATCTTGGAGAAAAAATATCAACATTTGTGACTGAATATCAATGATGCCGAGAGTTGTATGTTCAAAATAAACTAACATTGTTAAAAAAAAAAATAACATACTACGTAAAAATATACTGTTCTCAGCCGTATTTCAGTAAAATACTGCGACCGTAACTTTTAACCCTAATTTATCGTTATCTTTTACGGGTTGGTGACCTTAAAATCATTCCTTTACTCCTTTTTGAAAGTGAAAGTTAGGAGTGACAAATATGGAACGGTACTGGAGAAAAGTCTATGCTCTTAAAAATCAAAATTTTCATTACGACTTTATATATAAAGGGGAAGCAAAACATACCATGAAAAGAGACAAGAAATGAACTGTAACATTTTCTAAAAATGTGAGGAAATGAAAGATTTCAGGTTACTGAAAACAAAACAAAAAATCTCATCATTGTCAAGAGTCATTTTTATAACGACACGTAGTGTTAAAATTGGCATCAAGGATATCGATGAAATTAAAAGCTATACGATATGAAAATTCACTAAAGGTAGAAAAATTAATATTTTTACCCGAGCCCTAAAATAAAAGAAAAAAAATGAAAATAGGAATTGAAATATTTTAAAATCCTAAAGAAATTAGGATTGTTCTGATACACCCGTATATAATAAAGAGTGACTGTCTGGTTATATATATTTATATATATATATATATATATATATATATATATATATATATATATATATATATATATATATATATATATATATATATATATATATATGAGTGTTAGTGTGTGTGTGTGTGAATGTGAGTGTGCGTGCGTGTGTGTATGTATATCCTTCCGGTCACGCTAAGCGCTCCCCTTGTGCGTGTATGCATATCTAAATATTTATCTGTCTGTTTTGAAGAGTCGCGTACACTAGTGAGTATGTGTGTATATATATATATATATATATATATATATATATATATATATATATATATATATATATATATATATATATATATATATATATATATGTATATATAAATATATATATATATATATATATATATATATATATATATATATATATATATATATATATATATATATATATATATATGTATATATATATATATATATATATATATATATATATATATATATATATATATATATATATATAATATTCAGCGTATTTTGACCTAAATACAGACTACCTTTAGACTTTATTTGACCTGCAACAGCCGATAAAGCTTTAGCGCACCCAGCTAACCCCACTAAGAAAAAAATCACAGAAATCTTCTTCAAGAGCGAAGTAATTGCGAACATCAGAACAGGAGGAGGAGGAGGAGGAGCAGAAGGAGAAGGAGGAGGAGGAGGAGGAGGAGCAGAAGGAGAAGGAGGAGGAGGAGGAGGAGCAGAAGGAGAAGGAGGAGGAGGAGGGAGGGAGGAAAAAGGGGAGGAGGAGAGGGAGGAGGTCACCTTGAAAAGGAATTCATTCAAAATCCCACCTGGGAGCGATAATGAGAGTCAGTGAAGAAGGCCAAGGTTGTTTGAGCTTAAATGACTCTTTCTGGAGAGTTTTTCTTTGACAGGGTGCGTTCTTAAAGGGTTGTTTGCGTAGGCGCTACTTGGCGCTTTTATGTGGTTAAAGACAAGCCCTTGGGCACTGGCTCCTTTGAGGCGGTCGTATGTGGAATGTCAAAGATTCAAGATATTACACTACATCTTTTTCTTTTTCACCTGTTTTCGTGTGGCTATAATTTTGGATTATTATTATTATTATTATTATTATTATTATTATTGGTTGGAAAAGCAGGATGCTATACGCCCAAAAGCTTCAACGGGGAAAAATAGGTCAGTGAGGAAAGGATATAAAGAAATAAATAAACTACAAGCGAAATAATGAACAATCAATTTAAAATGTTTTAACAACAGTATCACAATTGAAATAGATTTTTCACATAATAAACTACAAAAAGAGACATATGTCAGCCTGTTCAACATAAAGAAAAAAGGGGCAAAACGTAAGTAGACAATTTTATTTCTCCAGGAATTGTTGTTATTCTTATTATAACACTGGATATACAAACGGATATACAATACTATATATCTATTTCAGTTATCTTCTTTCATGCCCGAGCTGGCGCAAAATAAGATTTATTCTTCGGCTATTTTAGATGTTCCCAGAGGCATTCCAGGCGGGATGTTTAGGAAAGGATTAGATTATTGCCTTATCTCATGATTATGTGTTCATAAGGAATCCGAGAGAGAGAGAGAGAGAGAGAGAGAGAGAGAGAGAGAGAGAGAGAGAGAGAGAGAGTTTAGTAACATTCAACTAAAACAGTACATTATATATATATATATATATATATATATATATATATATATATATATATATATATATATATATATATATATATATATATATATATATATATATATATATATATATATATATATATATATATATATATATATATATTCGCGAAAGTTTCACAAAACTTCAAGGACTGCTCAATGATACATCCTCATCGAGAGAGAGAGAGAGAGAGAGAGAGAGAGAGAGAGAGAGAGAGAGAGAGAGAGAACTGACAAATCACTATTTGTCCAATGTCCTTGCCAGTTGTTACGCCAGTTAGATTCTAATAAATCAATCAATACGTTCAAGTTCAAATAGACGAAAAAGGTGATTAATTTCCGGCTTATATACATAACAGCAAAATTGAGATTTACAAATATTTTACATAATTTTCTTTGTACAGAAAAAGAATATTTCATATACTATAATAGATATTATCAATAAAATTAAAACAATTGACTTAGTAATATTTATCTTCACCAATAAAATATAAAAATTCTGAAAATGCGACCCAAAATAAAATTAATAAGAGATAAATATAAAAAAAAAATAAATTAATGTATAGATAGGACACTATACTTTATTTCTTATTTTATATTAATGATTAATACCCCCCTCCAAATATATATATATATATATATATATATATATATATATATATATATATATATATATATATATATATATATATATATATATATATATATATATACACAGAAAGTCATCAACTTACAAAGTTAATAGGTTCAAGAAACTGTTTGTGAGTTGAATTTTTTAAATGTTAGCCTTAGGTAGGCCTATGCTGAATCCCAAGCGTATGATTTCCAGCTAAAAAGGTCAACAAATATGAAATAAAAGAGATATCAGGTTATTCAAATGTTGTTTAGGTTACTCTATTGAATGCTATAATATTGTTTTATTAGAGTATTTCTTTATCTTATTTTCGTTACTTTCAGTTGAATTTTCGTTTGTATTTTTGAATGTTTGTAAGTCGATATGGAATATAGATAAATAACTGAACAAATTGATGATAAATCATTTGCTCTAAATCATTTCTATTTTCAATTCACTTCATAAAACCATAATCCATGAAGCTGGTTCGAAATATCATAGAGACCCGTAAACTAGATCCCTTTTCCATTATAAAAAAACACAATCATCAAAATTGATTTTATCTCAGGTTATACCAGACACAATCTGAGGATTATATCGTTTCCCGGACCATCTTCCACGGAAAACATATTCTACTTTTTTATTGTTAATGGTTTCTTACAAGATAAAGATATAAAATGCATAGAGTACGTAAGTTTTATTACCTATACTGAAATCACACAATGACAAGAGCTTGTGACCGGCCGGAAGTCGAACCCTGGTCCGGCAAGCTTGTATAGACAGTGACTTACCACTTGGCCACGAAAAAAGATAAAATTCAATGACAATTCTTCTGTACTTATACCTGTCGAATTCAGGTCTTTTGTACATAGAATTGAAATCAACCCATCTTCACCATCGTATCTAATTGGTAATTTGTGACTTGGCATTCGATTAATGAAAAATTTTGCATATTTAGACATTTTTATGCACAACTTTAAATAGGAATAATAATAATGTGTTTCTACAATGACCTTTCGATTTATAACGAACTGCTGCTATACAGACATAACCGAATCAGCACTGCTCCAATGCAATTACTTCCGCCTGTCTAGCTTTCACCCTGTCACTACTAATCACGTGTGACTGATGCAGAAAATTGCTGTCAATAATGAATTTAAAAGACAATTCGTTTCCCCGACTGCTGCAATATATATCTTTTTTATTCATTTTCCATCGTTTATTTCAGTATTTCCTCTTCTCAATTTTGTAGCGACTATTCTATTGTAGTCGAGTCTATCGCCATAGCCATTACAGTTATTTGTAACTATATAATGTTAATAATTTCATCTAAAGGTTTAAAGGTTTAAAGGCCACTCATGAATGACAGAGGCAATGGACAGTGACATTGCCCTATCAAGCAGTACAATGCCATAGAGACTCACCATATTGCACATGATCAGCGCCCAATCCACCTCTCCACCCAAGCTAGGACCAAGGAGGGCCAGACAATGGCTCTTGATGACTCAGCAGCTAAACCTATAGGCTCCCCCAAGCACCCAATACTTAGCTCGCAAGAATGGTGAGGTTGCAGCGACTAAAGTAACTAAAGAGTTTGAGCGGGACTTGATCCCATTCTGGCAATCACCAGGCAAGGACGCTACCACCAACCTACCACAACACTTAATTCATATCAAATGGCCTTAGCATATATTTACTAAATAATTCTTTATATTTTAATTATTGGTCATTTATTCTCTTCAAATATTAATACAAAATAGAGAAAAGGAATTTTATGTTTCTATCATGACAAAAAAAAAAAAATATTCTCTAACTACTATCATATCTTTGCATATGTCCACAGCCCTTATTTCAGTATCCCTGTATTGTTCCAATTCTAATATGTTCTTTCTCTGGTCACCGCAACGATATTTTTCTACCAAAATTGTTGTTGCATTTTCCCACTTACTCCCAAAAGAAAACTTATCCTCCAAGGATATTATACTGGCATTTCAACAATGAAATTCTCGCATAGATGTAAGTGTATGCGAATCATACATTCCTAGCACTGTGATGCAATTTGCGAATCTTGCAAATCTTCTGGAAAATAACTGTGTTGAAACTCACAAATATTGCAAATCTTCTAGAGAATAAGCGAACTCTTTGCTATTCGCTAAAATGGAGATGTGATATTCAAATACTTCTCTTTCCCCTTGACTTCTGAGTTTCGCCAATATATGTAAACCTAATTTTCATTTCCTCTTCTCTAATGTTGGACCCATGACTTGCTGATCACGTTGAAGAACCTTTGTTTTTCTTTATCTCTCCTGTCTTTCTATAATTTTCTGTTCTTACTTCTATGCTGTCCACTGAAAAACTTTCCCCTCATACTCCAATAAAATGTGGCTCTTTTTTTTTTCTTTTTGGAGATGAAAAATTTTAGGGCTGTTCCGAATATACTTCAGATCGAATGCATTTGTTATTTCCAACTGAAATGGCTCTTTAGGTTACGCTTCTTATTGGTTGCTTGATTATTAATTCTTGGCAACATCTCTGGCGTAAAAATGTGTTATCGTATCAAGTGGGAAACAGATTAATCTAATCCAGAAAATCAATTGAATAAAGCTCAATTATCCTAAAATAGTCCACTCTATGGGGTTGTGATGGCCGATGTGGTAACGCCCCTGACTGGTGAACGCCAGACTGAGGTTCGAGTCGCTCAAACTCGTTAGTTTATTCGGTCGCTGCAACCTCACCATCCTTATGAGGTAAGGATGGGGGTTTAGGGGAGCTTAGAGGTCAATCTGCTGAGTCATCAGCAGCCATTGCCTGGCCCTCCTTGGTCCTAGCTTGGGCGGAGAGGGGGCTTTGGCGCTGATCATATGTATATATGGTTAATCTCTAGGGCATTGTCCTGCTTGATAGGGTAATGTAACTGTCCCTTGCCTCTGCCATTGATGAGCGGCTTTTAAACCTTTAAACTATAAGGTGTGTGTCTGTTTTCGATAAAAAGTCCTCTTATCTCTTGCTACTGTACCAACCGTGTCACACGATCGTACATAAATTATTTTGTATATATTATGCTTGTATCTGCGCTCTTCCCTCGCACTAAAAAGAACCAGAATAGACATGTTGGCGTGTCGCCTATGTAACATTGTCATTTTCTCGAACATGTATTTTCCTGTTGCCTGGAGGTTTTGTATATAAAGGAGAGTGTTCTTTAATAAATATACTCAGTAGATTGCATCCTTGCTTTGAGTTCACAACCCTCTCTCGGCCCGTCACATTGGTGACCCCGGAGTGACGTATGAGAGGTTTCTCCCCGGGTGGCCAGTCCAGGAAGTACATTAATCTTTTTGCAGGGGCAGACACTTTTTCACTTTTTCTTTTCACTGTCACCTTCCAACACCTTTCCACTGCCTGACACCAGTGCGAACACCATCCCTGGAAGCAGATCACCAGTCCCGACTGACAGCAGGTACCTAATTAGCTGCTAGGTGAACAGGGGCAGAGGGAATACAAAACGTGCCCGGATGTTTCTCCTCGACCAGGAATTGAACCCGGAACCTCCCGGTGGGTACCTCGTGGCGTAATGGTAGTGCACTCTGCTCACCACCGAGAGGTTCCGGGTTCAATTCCTGGACGAGGAGAAACATCCGGGCACGTTTCGTATTCCCTCTGCTCCTGTTCACCTAGCAGCTAATTAGGTACCTGGTGTCAGTCTGTACCAACCGTGTGTCACACGATCGTACATAAATTATTTTCTATGTATTATGCTTGTATCTGCGCTCTTCCCTCTCACTAAAAAGAACCAGAATAGACATGTTGGCGTGTCGCCTATGTAACAATGTCATTTTCTCGAACATGTGTTTTCCTGTTGCCTTGAGGTTTTGTACATAAAGGAGAGTGTTCTTTAATAAATATACTCAGTTGATTGCATCCTGCCTTTGAGTTCACAACCCTCTCTCGGCCCGTCACACTACAACACTTTGGGTATTCAGATTATTCCAAAATCAAATGAGGTAAGATTGTATGTACTATTTCTACACTAATCTGACCATACCGAGAGGATCGACTAGTCGAGAGGACAAGTCACTGTCCCATCGAAGTTAGTTACAGTCCCGAAGCTCAGTTCAAGGTGTATAAGGGTTATGGGCTAACTTTATAGCAATTCTGTACGAGGAACACATTACTGTAGAGGCGTAAACATTGGTGTACTCACACAAATAAATGCATGAGTAGCCTATATCTCGTAATTTATTTCACATGTAGTTTTTTCACTTATGGACCCTTCAGAGAGAACAAAACTAGGAGACAGAATAGCAAAATGAGATGAGAAAGCAGGAACAGAATAACATTCATGACCGCTTTTAAATGGATGAAAATAAATCTAAGTGGAGTCAATAAAGATTTCTGGATTTATTCGATAATGATTTCAGGAAATTTGGACGGTGATTATCTAAAATTGCTCTAAAAAGATAACTGGATAAATAGAAAAAATTAAAAAAAATTGAAAAAGTTGAATTACTCTCAAGATCTGACATAAAAACTACATATAAATGATAATGCAAAACAACCTGCAGGCGACGGAAAGAGCAATCATCCCATTTTACGGAACTTACAACACTCCACAATAAAGTAAAGACTGCGAGGTCCATATGCAAATTTACCAAGGCGCATAAACACCCCCTTGAAATGGAATATCCCTGGTAGAAAATGTAACAATGCCACGACGAATAAATTCCGTGCAGAACCTAAAGAAAGGACACACGTGACGTTTGTTTTATGCAAGCGTCTCACGGGGTGGGGGGTGGGGGGTGGTAACTTCTCTCAGAGCCGCAATGGAATATCAAATAGGCTTAAACAGCATATGAGGGAGCAGGAAGTCTGTCCACCAGGAGACACTCGACGTCTCTTGGTGGAAGTGTGATGTTTACATTTGGGTAAACATCAAGCAAGGAGTTGTCTTGAAAGGCAACGTGGTCTTCTTGCTTGAAGGTTCACTCAGGAACACTATTCTATCTTATTTCTCTTCCTCTTGTTTTGTTAAAGTTTTTATAGCTTATATAGGAGATAATTGTTTGGAAGTTCGTGTTCTTGGAATATTCTATTTTTCCTTGTTTCATATCCTCTTTGGGCTATTTTCCATGTTGGAGCCCCTGGACTTATAGCATACTAATTTTCCAACTAGGGTTGTAGGTTAATAATAATAATAATAATAATAATAATAATAATAATAAATTCCATTTTGCCTTTGTCAAAATCTATATGCATTCAGCCCTGTCGTCGTTTATTTATTTGTTTGTGACCAACTTTACACAAAAAACTATTCTAACGATTTTAATTAAACTTGGTAGTCATGGTGTGTATGATCCCAGGATGAATCTGTAACATTTTGAATACAGTGCATCAAAGTACAGAGGGAGTTTAACATTTACAAAACCAGAAGAAAAAAATCTGAAGAGCCTAAATAGTGCCCTTTGATGTATCAATTGTTGTGCCAATTATTAATACACGATCAGCCACAAAAAGCAAGTGTACACTCGGTTGCAATATTCTATCTTTTTTCTCTTCAACTGGTTTGTTAAAATTTTTATAGCTTATATAGGAAATATTTACTTTAATGTTACTGTTCTTAGAATATTTTAATTTCCCTTGTTTCCTTTCCTCACTGGGCTCTTTTCCTTGTCTGAGCCGTTGGGCTTATAGCATTCTGCTTTTCCAACTACGGTTGTAGCTAGGCAAGTAATAATAATAATAATAATAATAATAATGCAGATAAATCAGCAGAAAAAAAAATTAGTTAATATATACTCTACACTAAAAAACAAACTTTTTCCTATTTCTCAAGTGAAGATCGGCAGAGGTTTCCGTTTTCAAAATAAAAAAAAAGTATAGTCTAGTCCAAGCCCGGGTCACTTGAAGGTAAAGGTCTAGCTCGGTGCACTATTCGCTCATCGATGATATCGAACGATTGTCTAGATTTTAGTCTAGACTCTAGAGCACTAATTGATTGCTTTTGAATGGGATGATTTGCTTCGATGATCGTCTGTGACTCTAGTGGTAGTCGCTGGAAAAAAAAAAAAAAAAAAAAACATCATTCAAAAACAATGAATGAGTTTAAATACTTAAAGGTCGCTCATGAAGGACAAGGACAATGGACAGTGACATTGCCCTCTCCAGCAGGATAATACCCTGGAAACTGACCATATACACATATCAGCTCCCAAGCCGCCTCTCCACCCAAGCTAGGAAGGACAATGGAGGGCCAGACAATGGCTGATGATGACTCACCAGATAGGCCTATAGGATCCCCCAAACCCCCAATCCTTAGTTCAAAAGGATGGTGAGGTTGCAGCGACCAAAGGAACTAACGAGTTTGAGCTGGAATCTAACTCCAGTCTGGCGTTCACCAGTCCGGAATGTTACCCCATCGGCCACCACAACTGATAACCGTAAAGCCCCTATTAAGCCTCTATTACACTTATCCGGTTTCCTACGGCGCCGTCGTTCGCGACGCTAACCTATGTTCAAACCGGAGTGTGTGATAGCAAATCGGCCGTATGAAAGCTCATCCACGGCCGGCCGGATGAACTTTGCCAGTACTGAAGTTGGCCGTACGGTCTTAGTTCGTCAGGACTGAGGACGTAGCGTGTAATAGCTCACCATATGGTATGACATCAGCCTGAGTGGCTGAAGCAGTGTTGCCAGATGGTCACTGAATAATTTCTGAGGAATCTGCAATAAAATTTCTGGATATTACCAAAAATTTATGACAATTCTATTTATCATGAATTGATTATACCAAAGGAAATAAGAAAAAAAATCAATTGTATATGAAGAGTGATTAACTGTTTATTTCTTTTCTTATATGAATTTAAAGGAAAATTCAATAATACTTAGGCCTATGCATCAAATTAGAATTTTCATGAAAATAAAAATACTACGATATTGATAACATACTACAAACTAAAATATGTAAAGTAATGGCAATTTCCTTTGACATATTAAATGAATTGTAATTTATTTGGCTGAATAAAAAGAAATAAACGTAACATCAATAATATTGGCTTAATATATATATATATATATATATATATATATATATATATATATATATATATATATATATATATATATATATATATATATATATATATATATATATATATATATATATATATCATGAAACATAGTATTCACTAAAACAAAAAAATGGGCTATGCCTAGGCCTACACACACAGTTGTTTCTTTGGACTGATTTCAACAAATAATTCAATATCTTTTCTAAATGGTGAATAACAGTTTTAATCAAGTGTAGTTTTGTATGAAATCACAGCAGAATGACAGAATCTTACCGTAAGACAACAAACTTAGAACACCGAAGTTCAAATCAGAGTGAACACGGCGAAAGTGACTGTCTGCATGGGTACAGTTCGAACAGTTGGATCGATATTGTGCCACTGAAATCTATATGGAAAACATACGTGTTGCATACATGCTTGAAACGGTTTAGAACATAATCTCTCTCTGTGTCCCATGACCATGTGGCGTCTAAAACATGTTGGGATTTGGAACATGCACTCTCTCTCTCTCTCTCTCTCTCTCTCTCTCTCTCTCTCTCTCTCTCTCTCTCTCTCTCTCTCTTCATTCCATTTCCGTAGAAATGTTTAGAAGTTTATGTTTTATATTTTTTTTTCCAGATTTCTTTATATATTTATAAAATTTTGGGAAATAACTGACAAATCATTACAAATTTCAGAAGATTCTGCCTTGATTTCTTAGATTCTGACAATAGTTGCATATTTCAGAAGATATCCAGAAATTTCTGATAATCTGGGCTGAAGGACGCTCATGTTGACTACTTCCTTCTCTCATGCAAGTGTCCTTTTTTTCTATTAAAGGCGATACCTGACTTAAGAGTTCCAAATATGTGTCGTGATCCATTCGCATGTAGTTAAACTAGTCATCTTTATCTAGTGGAAGTTCCTTCATTAAGTTAACATGAGAGTACTTTTGTCGTTTATGCAGCCATTGTTTGAACCAAATCTTCCTTTTCCTTGTTTTCACCTTCAAATATCACGCTAGAGCAATAGGAACGAGAATGTCGTCGAGATAAGACATGTCACTACTCCTGCCATTCATGAGCGGACTTTAAACCTTCAAATCGGACTCTGAGAAGCTTCTTCTAATCGAACTGGAAACTATTGAAATTCTAATCTTATGTGGGAGGATTTAAGAAGCTCCTGGGACGAACTGGAGACTGATTCAATTTACATCGTGAATTCGGGGTCTTTAAAATCATTATAAAAAAGATACTATATATTTAAGCTTAGATATGAGGTCTACACGAAGTTTGTAGAAGTAATAGTCTAAAAACATTTTCATTTAATTAAAGTTTTAAGTATGAAAATCTTTACAAACTTTTCAAAGTACTGAAAACTAAACAAATCTTTATCCAAATGTGAAAAAAAAGGAAAAAAAATATATAAACTGTATGGAACTAAAGCATAATTTAATAAGATAAAGAACGTGAAGAGTTTGCGTCAATATGCGTACGAACAGATGATGATCATGATGATGACAATTGGGGGAAAATTGTATGTAAGACGTATCGTAACCAGATTCATTAAAAGACGTGGAACGATTATTAATCATACGTGTGTTTTTGAGTCTTTCAAATGATTGTTTCATGTTGCTGATGATTTTATTTGAATGTAATGCCCTTCTTGGTGTATAATGTACGAATTGCGATTTTTTTAGGTAATAATAATAATAATAATAATAATAATAATAATAATAATAATAATAATAATAATAATAATAATAATAATAATTCTTGTAGAAAATAATAATAATAATAATAATAATAATAAGAATTCTTGTAGAAAATAATAATAATAATAATAATGTTTGTAGGAAATAATAATAATAATAATAATAATAATAATAATAATAATAATAATACATTCCATAAAATAATAATGTGTAATATTTTGACGTTAATAACGTTGATATCAGAGTAAACCAATTTTCGAACAAGTGTTTCTGTCGGTAGCTAAAGTTGCAGCTTTCGCCGTACATTAATATTCATTTCATTCGTCAAGTTCAGGAGATACTAATGCCTCGAATAATTATCTCTCGTGGGTTCTACGATTCCAGCGCATTCCGAAATGCAGTTGTGAATACAGTGTGATATTATTTTATTATATTGTATATTCACTATATATATATATATATATATATATATATATATATATATATATATATATATATATATATATATATATATATATATATATATAAATCCATACACACACACACACACACACACACACACACACACACACATATATATATATATATATATATATATATATATATATATATATATATATATATATATATATATATATATATATATATATATATATATATATATATATATATATATACTCTTTATGCGTATAGCATACCCGAGCGGGAATACCTTTATGTGGTGAAAACGGTTTGTGCATTAGAATGATCAGCAAAGCTGTACTAGTCAGGGACACCCATAAAAGGTTGGTTTGCTGTGAGCGATCAGATAAAACTCTCCTGCCATCACCCATCCGATCTGGGCAGCGTGGTGATGAAAACGGCTCAAAACCCAGACATGAACTGACACGTCCGAGCCCTTTGTCATGCAGTGGACTAGAAATGTCTCCATTTGGTGTTGATGTTGTTGCTGTTGCATGTACAGCAACAAGATACGCATCTTCGTTAAAGTTTTCAGTCAAAATGTGATTTAATTATCTCCGGTAACGAAGTTGAAAGGAGGTTATGTTTTATCCTGATCGCGTGTGTGTTTGTTCGTGAACATCTTTCTGATCACAATTTTTATCGTAGAGTAATAGAACTTCCTGTGATTAACTGTTATGTAAAAAACTAGAAATTAGTAAATTTTGGAAGGTCAAGGCCAATATAGAGAGGTCGGGCGGAGAGAAATGCCCGAGGCAAATTAGCGGGCCTCATCTGCCCAGACGAGGCCTGGTGTCACCTGTCAAGTGGCCGTGGGAATTTTGTAGTCATAACTGCCCAAGATAAGGCATGGGTGTGGTCCCCTGGAGTGCATGTTGTGGTAGTCTTGGAATGAATTTGTTTATTTCTTAAGGATTCTCAGAGGGAATTTTTTTTTTTTCTTTTTTTTTCTTTTTTTTAAGACAGCTGTGATAATAATTATTTCACCTTATATCTTAGCCTTATTATGGTATTAAATAATTAATTTTTCAGTCTTGCAATGACTGCATTTATTTTTTTTTTTTTGAGTAATTAAAGATGTTATCTGCCGGGTCAGCTACTATCGGACCCCAGACTCAGTGACAGGTGTGGCCAGGTGTGGCTAGAGCAAGGCCTATATTGGCCTTGGGCTAGAGATGAGGCCTGCTGAGAGAGGTGAGTCACTGTAAATCTCCTCACCGCCTGACCTCCTTTATATTGGCCTTGGTCAAGGTCAAAGGTTAAGGTAACAGTCGAGCAAATTGTCCAATTCACGAAATTACCCAAAAGTTTGGCCATCGTGGGATAGGTTTTACTTATTATTATTATTATTATTATTATTATTATTATTATTATTATTATTATTATTATTATTATTATTATTATTATTATTATTTAAGCTAAACGCAAGTTGGAAAAGCAGGATTCTTCAAGCCTCGGAGCACCAACAGGGAAAACAGCAGCTTAATTAGGAAATAAATATATTATTTATGAAATTTGATTTTTTTTTCAAATCTTGAGATTTTTATGATAAAAATATATCATAAATAATTCTTGAAGACAGACTTGTGTCAATTGGGTAATTAGGTAATTGGTAACTGGATAATAAATATAAAAGTAACCGGAATGAGATATTGGCGAGAAAACACAAGGACACAGAGAGAGAGAGAGAGAGAGAGAGAGAGAGAGAGAGAGAGAGAGAGAGAGAGAGAGAGAGAGAGAGAGTTATATTAGTTTTGAAGTAAATGAAAGATTAAACATAGATGTTTAGTTAAGACAAAGGATAAACACAACCACACCAGTTAAGTGAAGGATCTGTGAAATTTGGGACATATGATCAGGGTGTCAGGCCTCTGAAAGCCATTCATTATTATAGTCTCCCCATGGAGTAAAAATAACAATAGACTGAAGAGAAAGATTGATGAAAGAACTTCTAGCAAACTTTTATAAGTGAACTTCATTATCCCATTTTAATAATGTTATTTATAGAACGACGTGTCCATAGTTCTTCAAAGATATTCTGTTTATGGGGAATTTCTTGTTAATGTCATCCTGAAACATCGAATTTGATTCTTTTTGGGTAACAGCAAGGAACTGCAGATTTCGTATTGAATGACAGGACGATTGCAAAATAGAAATAATTGATAAATAAGAACGATTGAAACAGTATATATCTATGGTACATATAATTCATAGAGATAATACGTCTATATCTTGAAGACACCAAATAATGTAATTTCTAAATGGTATTCATTTCGACCAAACATTCAGACATACACTTTCAAACATTCTGATTAATCCTGCCCAAGTGATCGACCTCCACGTTCCACAACCAGGGTTTAAACGTTTATGGTAATTACCTTAGTTTGAGGTAATTTTCATGGTTTCAAAGTAATTCTAAGGTAATTTTGGTTTTACGAGGTTAAAATTTAATGAAATTGGAAAAAGCTTTAAGGTAACCTAAGGTAAAAAGCAGCATGGCACATGATCGAGTTTAAACCCTGTCCACAACTATCAACTGCTTTGGAGGGAGGTGAGGTCATCGCCATAACAACCTGTCAGCCAGAAGAGTTAACAGGTGGAAAGCAACGCTTCATAGGTCGCTCCAATATCACCGACGGGGAGAGATTTTCATACAAAAATAGTGACGTAGATTGAGGAGGACATATCACAATGGCAGAGGTGATTCAGCGATGTCTAAAGATATGTGTAGGAATGTCTTTTGATAATTAGTGAATTATTAGGAAATGCAATTTCCATATTCTTCACGTGCTTTTTATATGATTCTTTTAACAAAACATATCAATAAACATGAATACATGCTGTATACACGTTTAGTATTATCAACAATGTATGTGTGTATGTATGTACGTATGTATGAAAAACAGAGGCTTTCTTGAATTAGCTTGGTAAATCCTCCTAAACATTCAGCAATACAAGATTAAATATCTCATAATTTTCTTTTTTTTTCAATATGATTAATGTAATGTTGCCATGACTGTAACCTTCCTCCCTGTTGCATGTATTGCATGTTTAGAGCTGCGTAATTTAGAATGGCACAAAAGTTGTGCAATCTTTTATGTAAAGAAGCAAAAGTCACTTCAATTATAGTGACTTTCATATCATTTGCCTCACTATATTTATAGTTCGATAATCCAGATATAAGCATCGATGTCTGCTGTTCCAGGAATTTAAAAGTCGGTTTTATAGAGCGATCCATTACTAAAAGGTCAGAGCTTCCATAAAAGATGAGCAGAAACTTTCACCGAGAGCTATTCAATGAATTCGTTTTTTACCGAGAATTATAGATAAAGCGGTACATCCAATAGCCATTAGCAACGGAAAACAAAGAGTCATCCAATTACCTAGGATTATACTGACGCAGGGATATAGATAAGATATTCTCGCCGAAATTCCAAGGCCCTCAACCCCCAAGCAGGGACCATGATTTGAGAATGGTTCCTCAGCAATGACATGATAAAGGTTTATTATTCATATACGAGAATACGTCGACGTTTGAGCGGTGGTCGTCTGTCATTCATAGCATCGCATTTGAGACGATACGACCTCCATAAAAAATAGGAATTTCAGGAGTGCGACGATGAAGTAGAATAAACTGAGGAAGTAAAATAAAGTTAGGTTAATATACGATGCATTAATTTCTGGCGAAACTGGAATTCGCTAAAAGAAATACACGAGAGCTGGCTAGATTGGTAGTTTTTTTTTTTTTTTTTTTTTTTTTTTTTTTTTTTTTTTTTTTTTTTTTTTGTCTGCATGATTAATGGAAGCTGGGACTTGATAACTTACGTACCGATTAAACTGTGAACACCATTTCACTCTTCATGTGTATTGTTTATTTTTCGGACATTGGTGGTGGGGTTACTGCGCATGCGTTGTTTGCCTTCGCTTTTGCCAGCTTTTTTTTTTTTTTTTTTTTTTTTATGATGTAACCATTGCTTGGCTTTTTAACCAATTAAAGATTCTAAATATTTCTCCACAAAGTTCCCATGTGGTGTTTTACAAGAACCCTTTTTCCACTTCCGCTTCAGATCCGGCAGAACTTCAGTCTGAGGAAGATATCTCCCACAGAGCTGTTAAATAATTTTCGAAATTAGGTGTAAACTCATCTATTTAAGTACTTTATTATGTTGTAAACGCTGTACTTTCAGTATATACCTATTGTTGCTCATCTAAAAGTAAAAAAAAAAAAAAAAAAAAAAAAAAAAAAAGACAAAAAGAAAAAAAAAAGAAAAAGAATGACCCACATATTTGGCGCGCGCAGCTCATCCAAGTACCATGCGCCAGCATAGAGGGGTAGTGAGATTATTATTATTATTATTATTATTATTATTATTATTATTATTAGCTAAGCTACAACCCTAGTTTGAAAAGCACGATGAATTAAGCCCAAGGCCTCCGACAAGAAAATAGCCCAGTGAGGAAAGGAAATAAGGAAACTACAAGAGAATTAGTTAAGAATTCAAATGAAAAATTTTAAGAACATTAACAATATTAAAATAATATTTCATTTATAAAACTTGAAAAAAATGAAAAAAACAGAAAGGGAAATAAGATAGAATAGAGTATCCGATTGTATCCTCAAGCAAGAGCGAAGCAAGCACGGAGGAGCAAAAATCATCAGAGGGACAATATGAATTATAGGTAGTTGCGATACTTAATTTCCTGCCACTTACATGAATCATATATTTTTCCAGTAGTTTATCTAGTGTTTAATATACTTTCTTGACCATTATTATCGCTGCAAATCATTAATTTTTGGTGCTCCCCACCCAAAACCCCAGTTTCCAACTGGGGTCCCCTATAATGGTTTTATACGGGGTAGGGGGGGGGGGGGATTAATGGGAAACCTCATAAAACAGGTGGTTTACCCTCATATTCCTGGTCAAAACTGGATGAACACAAGACAACGAGTAGAAAAAATCTATGGTCAGTATATGAGTATAATATAGAGATTATATGAGAATATCAAAAAATCATAAATATAGTTATCATCGATTAGTATGGCTATGTTTTTACACTTTAGATAGAGAATTTAATCCTCTATTTTGTCAGACATATATATATATATATATATATATATATATATATATATATATATATATATATATATATATATATATATATATATATATATATATATATATATATATATATATATATGTGTGTGTGTGTGTGTGTGTGTGTGTGTGTGTACTGTATATATATGGATATATATACCGTATGTACATATACAATACACACGCAAATATATATATATATATATATATATATATATATATATATATATATATATATATATATATATATATATATATATATATATATATATATATATATATATATATATATAAGTATATATATATATATATATATATATATATAGAGAGAGAGAGAGAGAGAGAGAGAGAGAGAGAGAGAGAGAGAGAGAGAGAGAGAGTGAGTTTGGGTGGATCAAACTTGAACTAAAAAAAATAGCAGACTTGGGAACATGCCACAGTATACAGCTTGGCCCTTTAGTACACGAGTAGTTTTGTTAACCTACAGTTTATTAGATCACAAGTGTGCGTGCCAATTCTTCTAATACCAGTATTTACATAATGCCATTTATTTGAAATGTAAATTCTTTACTCAAGTTTTCTATTGCTTGGAGTAAAAGTTTCCACGAATAATGCAATATGGAGTCTCATTTGCATTTATCATGTTATGAAGCTAAAATTATTATTATTATTATTATTATTATTATTATTATTATTATTATTATTATTATTATTATTACTTTCTAAGCTACAGCCATAGTTGGAAAAGTAGGATGCTATAAGCCCAGGGGCCCAACAGGGAAAATAGCCCAATAAGGAAAGGAAACAAGGAAAAATTAAATATTTTAAGAAGAGCAACATTAAAATAAATATTTCCCATATAAACTATAATAGAATAGTGTGCCCGAGTGTACCCTCAAGCA
>NC_090736.1:18160501-18178001 GCF_036898095.1 Palaemon carinicauda | reverse complement strand
AGTTACCAAATGGAGAGGGCCAATGTGTTTGTAGCCCCCTACTCTGCCTCTTATAACTATGTACAAATACACACATACACACACGCACAGACGCACACACATTCATACACCTCACACACACACACACACACACACACACACACACACACACACACACACACACATATATATATATATATATATATATATATATATATATATATATATATATATATATATATATATATATATATATATGTGTGTGTGTGCGTGTGTGTGTGTGTGTGTGTGTGTGTTTGTGTGTGCAATTTAAATGTATGTATGTCTGTGGTCCCTTTATATATAAAAAGATTAAAACAGCATTGCTTCCCTCAGCGCACACAACCAAAACACCGAAATGTTCACGTGAGCTTGACAAACCCCATTGTGTACAGAGATCATATTTATGAAACATGCAACGGCCGCTGTCCTTTATGGATATGCTGTCTTTTCCCATCTTCCCCACCCACCCGCCCACTCACCCACACCGCTCACCAGCCATTAAGCCACACCCAACCTCATTCTACTCCCATAAGAGCTTTCAAGAAAAAGTTTATACTTATGACTTCTTCTCATTTCCCATAACTTCGCATCACACGACGCCATTGAGAGCCTGAGTCCGCAGCTTCATTCACATTTTATTGTCTTTTTTTTTTTACGGAAAGAGGTAATTCTTACTTTCTGCTCTTCCCCTTTTTACGGATGAGAGGATATACAGCCTGGTTGCAGGATGAAGTGGTAGTTATGTTGGAGTGCGAAGAGAGAGAGAGAAAAAAAGACAAAAGAGGACAGTGGAGGGGCTTTCGTTTGGTGGTATTATATTTTTTTAATCGGGAAGTCAATGTTTATTTTTTATTTATTTATTTTCCAAAAATAAGCATTTCTGTGGTGATTAGATGTAATTATTTTGATAATTTTTATGTACTTCTACTCAAGTGGGAAACTATAGTCCTTTTGTTTGGCAGAAAATAAAGCCCTATGTCTGAGTGGCTACCGAATGTTATCGTTATGGGAAAACTATTTCAACCCACTCGATATTCTAATCTTAGAAGACCTTTCAAATGTTTTTATTTTATCTTTATTTTATTTTTTATTTAGGTCAGCAAAGTTCTTTGTTGTAGATTAAAAAACATTTGCTTCTTTAACAAACAAATATCTTTTATTTGCTCTATGATTTTCTTGGTTTTAGTGGTACTTAATCAACAACAACAGCATGTTCAAGAAACGATTCGTTCCAGTATTCACAGAATGTTTTATTTTGGTAGTTGGTGAGGGCCATTTCTTATGTCGCTACTTAACCCTGTTTTCTAAGAGCCTACTTTAAGCTTGAGTAGTTTTTTTCAGTGGCCACCATAGTACTCTGTTTTGGTGTTCATACATACTTTTATTTTGATGACCACTAAAGTTTTCTTTCATGGGAGGTCACTGTAAGCTCTTGTTTAAGTTGCCATTAGAGACTAGTTTTGCTGGGGCTAGAGACCCAAATTTTTGTAGTCACCACAGAGTTGTTTAGGTGACCCCTTGAAGAGTCGTGATTTGGTCATTTCTGCAGACTTTTTTAGGTGATCTCTGAAGGCCCTGGATTTGGTAATCTCTACAGCCTTGTTTTGGTGACCCCTGGAGGCCCGTGATATGGTAATCTCTACAGACTTTTTTAGGTGACCTCTGGAGGCCCGTGATTTTGTAATCTCTACTACCATGTTTTGGTGACCTCTGGAGGCCCGTGATTTGGTAATCTCTACACACTTGTTTTAGTGACCTCTGGAGGCCCGTGATTTGGTAATCCCTACAGACTTTTTTTGGTGACCTCCGGAGGCCCGTGATTTGGTAATCTCTACAGACTTGTTTTGGTGACCTCTGGAGGCCCGTGATTTGGTAATCCCTACAGACTTGTTTTGGTGACCTCCGGAGGCCCGTGATTTGGTAATCCCTACAGACTTGTTTTGGTGACCTCCCGAGGCCCGTGATTTGGTAATCTCTACAGACTTGTTTTGGTGACCTCTGGAGGCCCGTGATTTGGTAATCTCTCCAGACTTTTTTTCGGTGACCTCTGGAGGCCCGTGATTTGGTAATCTCTACAGACCTGTTTAGGTGACCTCCGGAGGCCTGTGATTTGGTAATCTCTACAGCCTTGTTTTGGTGACCTCCGGAGGCCCGTGATTTGGTAATCTCTACACCCTTTTTTTGGTGACCTCTGTAGGCCCGTGATTTGGTAATCTCTACAGACTTGTTTAGGTGACCTCTGGAGGCCCGTGATTTGGTAATCCCTACAGACTTGTTTAGGTGACCTCTGGAGGCCCGTGATTTGGTAATCTCTACAGCCGTGCTTTGGTGACCTCTGGAGGCCTGTGATTTGGTAATCTCTACAGTCTTGATTAGGTGATGCTGGAGTCCTGTAATTTGGTGGTAATTTCTAGACTTGTATAGGTGACCTCTGAAAGCCACTGATTTGGTGGTAATCTCTACAGACGTGTTTAGGTGACCTCCGAAGGCCCGTGATTTAGTGGTAATCTCTACCGACTTGTTTAAGTGACTTTGGGGGACTTAATTTGTGGCAATCTCCACTGACTTGTTTAGGAGACAGTGGAGGCCCGTATTTTGGTAATCTCCATAGACTTGTGTAGGTGACTGAAGGCCCGTAATTTAGTAATCTCCGCAAACTTGTTAGGTGACTGGAGGCTATTAATTTGGTTATCTCCACAGTCTTGTTTAGGTGACTCTGGGGGCCCGAAATTTAGTGGTAATCTCTACATATTTTTTAGGTGACTCTAGAGGTTTATAATTTAGTGGTAATCCCTACAGAATTTTTAAGGTGACCTCTCGATGCCTGTGATTTGGTAATCAGACTTGTTTAGGTGACTCTAGAGGCACGTAATTTAGTGGTAATCTCTATAGACTTGTTAAGTTGACTCTGGAGGCCTGTAATTTCGTGGTAATCTTTACAAACTTGTTGAGTGGACTCTAAAGGCCCGTAATTTAGTGGTAACCTCTTGAGACTTTTTTAGTTGACTTTGGAGGCCCGTAATTTAGTGGTACTCTCTACAGACTTGTTCAGTTGACTCTGAAGGCCCGTAAGTTAGTGGTAATCTCTATAGACTTGTTTAGGTGACCCGTAATTTAGTGGTAATCTCTTTTGACGACCGTAATTTATAGGTGTTCTCTACAGACTTGTTTAGTTGACTCTGGAGGACCGTAACTTAGTGGTGATATCTGCAGACTTGTTTAGGTGACTCTGAAGGCCAGCTATTTAGTGGTAATCTCTACAGACTTGTTTAGTTGACTCTGAAGGCCCGTAATTTAGTAGTAATCTCTATAGACTTGTTTAGGTGACCCGTATTTTAGTGGTAATCTCTACAGAATTTTTTAGTTTACTCTTGAGGCCAGTAATTTAGTGGTAATCTCTAATACTTGTTTAGGTGACTCTGAAAGCCTGTAATTTAGTGATAATCTCTACAGACTTGTTTAGTTGACTCCAAAGGCCCGTAATCTAGTGGTAATCTCTATAAACTTGTTTAGGTGACTCTGAAGGCCCTTAATTTAGTGGTAATCTCTACAGACTTGTTTAGGTGACTCTGAAAGCCCGTAATTTAGTGGTAATCTCTACAGACTTGTTTAGGTGACTCTGAAAGCCTTTAATTTAGTGGTAATCTCTACAGATTTGTTTAGTTGACTCTGAAGGCCCGTAATTTGTTGTTAATCTCTATAGACTCGTTTAGGTGACCTGTAATTTAGTGGTAATCTCTACAGACTTGTTTAGTTGACTCCTGAGGCCCGTAATTTAGTGGTAATCTCTACAGACTTGTTTAGGTGACTCTGAAGGCCCTTAATCTAGTGGTAATATCTATAGACTTATTTAGGTGACTCTGAAGGCCCGTAATTTAGTGATAATCTCTACAGACTTGTTTATTTGACTCTGGAGGACCGTAAGTTTGTGCTAGTCTCTACAGACTTGTTTAGGTGACTCTGGAAGCCCGCAATTTAGTGGTAATCTCTACAGACTTGTTTAGGTGACTCTGTGAGCCTGTAATTTAGTGGTAATCTCTACAGATTTGTTTAGTTGACTCTGAAGGCCCGTAATTTGTTGTTAATCTCTATAGACTCGTTTAGGTGACCTGTAATTTAGTGGTAATCTCTACAGACTTGTTTAGTTGACTCCTGACGACCGTAATTTAGTGGTAATCTCTACAGACTTGTTTAGGTGACTCTGGAGGTCCGTAATTTGGTGTTAATCTCTACAGACTTGTTCAGATGACTCTGCAGGCTCATAATTTAGTGGTAATCTTTACAGACTTGTTTAGGTGACCTCTGGAGGCCCATGATTTGGTGGTAATATCTATAGACTTGTTTAGTTGACCTCTGGAGGCCAGTGATTTTGTGGTAATCTCTATAGACTTGTTTAGGTGACCTCTGGAGGCCCGTGATTTGGTGGCAATCTTTATAGACTTGTTTAGGTGGCCTCTAAAGTCCACTGTCGTGTTGGTTAAAAGACCTTGTTATTTACGTGTCCTTAAAGGAAATTTGGAACCTGGTAAATACCTTTTTATACATATCATGATGTGGATGACAATAGAAAACAAGAATAGTAAATAAATAGTTATTTCCTCCTTCTATTCGATTTGATGCATGGAATTTGGCCATATGAACCAGTGATGGGGCCAGGAGCCCAATCAGCGACTAGGTGTAACTGTGGTAAACTCAGCAGCTGCACTATGAAGAATTAATTTAATGAGTTTGGGCGCCAAGGAGGAGGAAAGGGGGAAAGAGTTGAGGTGAAATTGATTGATTGATTGATTGAAAGTTTTCTGGCATCCTGACATCTAAGGTCATTAGCGCCGATTAAGGTGAAACAAAAAGCTAAAAAGAGGGTACTTGTAGATCACGATTATTATTATTATTATTATTATTATTATTATTATTATTATTATTATTATTATTATTATTATTATTATTATTATTATTATTATCAAAAGGAATGTCTGCAAAGACTCTATAGCAATGCCCACATTGCACCGCAAGAGGCGCAATGACAGCACCACATGCCCTTGGACCACAGACTTCCATTTACTGTGAATGTGAATGGAATAGATTAATTTTTATTCAAATTTTAATTAATCGCTAGAAATCTCACTAAGATTCGTTGAGATATGGCGAGGTTCAAAGAAATGCAACAGAGGTCTCAAGTGGACCGACACTCTTAACATCAGTTTTCAAAGTAACATCACTTTTCAAAGTGACAGCCATTTTTCCTCTTGCGTCAGATTATTTAAATTCTTTTATGTGAATGAATGTAAAGTAAAGTAGAAATCATAAGTAGCCTATCAAAACATAGGATTAACCTACTTTACTCATCAAGCTATCTTTTATGTAATGATCTTGATTGATATGCTACTCAATTTTAAATGTGAGAAAAAAATTATATCAATGATAAAGCCTAATTTGATGAGATGTTTATTGAATTTATTATCTATTTCAGTCCTTCTGTAATATATGACAAAGCCAAATATGATATATGTAGGCTCAGATGTCATTAAGGGCATTTTCATATAACGTAAATCAATTGATTTTGATAATAATTTATTCATTCAAATTGATAACTAATTATTATTACTATAATATATATTTGAAATTAACAGCCTCGATTTATATAGGATAGAACAATCACATAACATGTAAAGTGATGCCTGAGAATAAGTACAAAATTCAGATGTTATTTACTGAATGAAATAAAGGATATAAATATTAAGTAAACAAAGCGTATTATGCGTGTCCAGAGACGGTACTCTTATTATACCTTTGAGCTAATAATGGATTAAGGAACAATATTTACATGGCCTACACATTATTCTTAAACTTTCAATGTGAAAGTTAATCAAAGATGAACTGTAACTTTTGGATGTATTTTGCTTCCAAATGTATGTACGCTTGTGTATAGCACTGCAATGTTGCAGAATAATTTATTTTGTGTGACAAGTTATACATAAATGCCGAAACAAAACAAATGTTTTCTCTAACTAATGGATCTCAGAACTATCTGTGAGTGATTTCACTAAATGATACTCGTAATTAATTTATGTCTCTTTTGTTATTTATCATCTTAGAATTTAAGTCTGGTGTCATTGTATAGATAATTCAATAGCAAATAACTTTTATTTAGAAGGATTTTTCAGTATCTAAGTACATATACACGTTTTTGGGATGATTATATCTAATATCATATTTTTCCCAAACATTTGATACGTAAATGAGTTTTACTGGATTTTCACTAAACCTTATTCACAAAATTATAGTTTATTCGAATTTATCATGTATTAATAAATAAACAAATCGACATGTCATTAATAAATTAATGTATTCTGCTAGTGGTGTATTTTCGTACCCCCCGGAACTCCCCGGGACTCCCCTGGGGGTCATAAGGGACATTTTTATCCCCCCCCCCCCTCAAAGATCAGTTATCTACGACCCAAGGGATCAGGAAAACACGGTGAACAGACTGTGGTTCGAGATCCGCTTAAACTCGATAGTTTGTTTTAGTGTCTGCAATCTCACCATTCTTGTGAGCTAAGGATCGGTTTTTAGGTAAAGCCGATAGGTCTACCTGCTGAGTCATTAGCAGGCATTGCTTGGCCTTCCCTGGTCCTACTTTGGATGGAGAGGGGGCTTGACAGCTAATCATGCGTATATATGGTCAGTCTCTATGGCATTCTTATACTACTCAGGACATTGTCACTGTCCCTGCTGGGGGCTAGGACAGGCTGTCAAGAAATTCACTGTCCCTAGTCTCTGCCATTCACGAGTGACCTTTAAAGCCTTTAAAAAAGTTGCTAAGGTGAGTACCATGCAGGACTTTCCAGAAACCACATTAATTGAATACAAGTACTCCATAATTAAAATGGAAATAAAACTCCATTATTAAGAGCAAGCTCTCCAAGTAATGATAATGATATCAGAGACACTCGATAATATTTCCATTTAGATTCGTGCAATGATTTTTCGATTTTGAACACAGAATTTCAATGAATTCTGGATCATATTGGATTTCTATCGACTGAATTGGAAACATCACCTTTAAATAATTTGTCCCGTATCTTTTCAACAATAAAATTCCAAGAAGGAGGTACATATATCAACGTGAACATTTTTCTCAACTTATTTTTTATCTGTTAACGCAAAACAAGATGTAGTCAAGGACGATATACATTAATATACACATAAACATACCACACACTTGTGCATATGCATGTCTAAAGATACACACATAGATAAACAGATATTTACTGTTTTACGCCAATTTTAAAACCAACTATTCTGCTCTATTAATTATAGCGAATAGATAATTAGTAAAATAAAAGAGAAAGGAAATCTATAACGCATTCATTACAACGTTAGGCTTCCGATTATAATAACGTAGTAGAGACGGACCCAGTGAGTCGTTTGTTTGTACCATCATTATAGGATCTTGACCTAACCGTTACATTTCATGCATTCATATAGAAATAGAAAAAAACCCTAGATAATTAATGTATATCTTTATATGCATATGCGTAAAACTGGAAAAAAACACTAGATGTTAACTCACCAACCAGCACTGTATCACTTACCGTTGGCTTATGCACATCTCGAAAATGATGGCCTATCAGATGCAAAATCCCTGCTCAAACCCTTTTGGCCTTCGCCTCCTCCTGCCACTAGATTTATATATCTTCTCTGTAAAGCTAACGTTTTTAGCTTAATTTTTTGTACTGTCTCTATCTACACTTCCGGTCATTTCAACATTTTTAGTGTTATTTACATGATGCAAAGTCAATATTATTCTCAGCGGTTTATTTCATTTGCTTTAAACATCGATTCTTCTCACCACCACCAACAACAACAACAAATGCAGCCGTTTCCAGTCTACTGCAAGACAAAGGTATCAGACATGTCTTTATTCATGTCAGCGGTTTGGCAAAGTTTCCTCACAACGCTGGCCAGTGCCGATTGGTGATGGTTTCACTGCAAACCATCTTTGTATGAGTGACCCTTACTAGTACAGCTTTGCTGATCTTGACGATAAACAAACCCTTTCACCACGTTAAAAGGTATCTCTACCACAGTAACGAGACATCATCGTTCTGCAATCATTCATCCATTGTAATTTTTGGTTCCATAGACAATCTCCACATCCAAATATTCTTCAGAGCTTCAGTCGCCTTCTCTGCTTCACTGAGGAAGAAATGATTAAAAAGTGTTTTAAAGACCGACGTGTTGTTAGAGATTGCAGAACAAATGGACTATTTTACAGAAAAATAAGTTTATTCATATTTATTACTTTGTAATCCCATCGTAAATCGTTTAAGCAATTGATATTGATTTCAACACTTCTTTTTCTATTTAATCATATTACCTAAACATTGATAGATTTATTTTAAATTTCTTACACTTATGAATAATAAATTTCGAAAGTATTGCTGGATACATATTATTTGGATATATATACTAGAAAAAGTAAAATTATCTATAATAAGCTCAAACGTTGATTTTAAGCAAAAAAATCAGTTAAAGTGATTTGAAATACCTAAGCCTATTCGTCTTATTCTTTTATGCGACTGTGTTTAAGGTTCACGTCGCATTGAAGAAACATTTTTTTGCAATGAAAATACCATATATGCACAGGGTATGGTAAATTATTGGTTAGTTCCTATTCCTATAAACCAAAAAGGAGACAAAAATATATTTTCCTCCGTGGAAAGGTCCCCTCTCCTTTTTATACTTACTGCCCCTGAGGCTATGCTAGGTAGAGACTTTTAGTTGTTCATGATGTGAGCCTTGAAATATATTACAAATTTGGAGTACAGAGAAAATAAATGTAAAAACAAATATTCACTATATTCTTGCAGATATATATTTTGACACCCACATTTATATACTTGCATATGAAAAACAAGATAGAAATATTTAATCTTATGGACTTTGATAAGATCTAAACTAAAAATTGGATACTGGTTTTATTCGTGCTTTGGGAATTTCTAAATGTATTAATGCAAATTAGAGATTTTCAACGGTAAAATTGAAGGAGCTAATAGGCCAACATTCATTTACTAAGAGAAAACTAGCACTAGAAAAGGAATTTGTTCGCCATATGTGTACTGATTTAATTGATTGAATAAGATCCCAGGTCTCTTTTGGGCATGAAAAGGTTTCTTAAAGTCCACTCATAAATGGCAGAGGCAAGAGACAATGGCATTGCCCTATCAAGCAGAACATTGCCCTAGAGACTGACCATATATACATATGATCAGCGCCCAAGCCCCCTCTCCACCCAAGCTAGGGTCAAGGAGGGCCAGGCAATGGTTGCTGATGACTCAGCAGATAGACCTATAGGCTCAACCAAACCGCCCCCCTCCCAACCTTAGCTCACAAGAATGGTGTGGTTGTAGCATCCATAGACACTAACGAGTTTGAGCGGGACTCGAACTGGGATCTGGCGTTCACCAGTCAGGGACGTTACCACATCGGCCACCACATCCCTTGCACATAGGCAGCACACAAGCGACGTAGTTTTTGAAAGCGTATGTGTACAAAATATAGCAGTTTTATATTCAGAAACCTTAATATTTCAAGGGTGGATATCCAGAGCATGTAGAAATATGAAAATACACTAAAGTCCTCTCATAATTTCATACCAATATTCAAGATCTGTCAGTTATTTAGCTTGACTTGAAACCACGATACTGTACATTCATAATTTGCGCATTCGGGCATTCTTGTAAAGCACATGCAGCAAGCAAGGCATGTACAAATAATAACTTACTGCGAATGTTTTTATGTTTAATAGGTTGACATGTCTCTTTTTATAGTTTATATATGAAAATTTTATTTCAACATTGTTACTGTTCTTAAAGTGTTTTATTTGATTTGTTCATTGCTTCTCTTATAGTTTATTTATTTCCATATTTCCTTTCCCCACTGTGCTATTTTCCCTGTTGGAGCCCTTGGGTTTCTCTCTTACCTCATTATTTTTACTGAGGTTAGAGAGGTTCCCCTCATACCTCATTAATTTCAATGAGGTCAGAGAAGTTCCCCTCATACCTCATTATTTTCACCGAGGTCAGAGAAGTTCCTCTCTTACCTCATTATTTTTACTGAGGTCAGAGAAGTTCCCCTCATACCTCCTTATTTTCACTGAGGTCAGAGAAGTTCCCCTCATACCTCATTATTTTCACCGAGGTCAAAGAAGTTCCCCTCATACCTCCTTATTTTCACCGAGGTCAGAGAAGTTCCTCTCATACCTCCTTATTTTCACTGAGGTCAGAGAAGTTCCCCTCATACCTCATTATTTTCAGTGAGGTCAGAAAAGTTCCTCTCATACCTCCTTATTTTCAGTGAGGTCAGAGAAGTTCCCCTCATACCTCCTTATTTTCAGTGAGGTCAAAGAAGTTCCCCTTCTACCTCCTTAATTTCACTGAGGTCAGAGAAGTTCCTCTCATACCTCATTATTTTCAATGAGGTCAGAGAAGTTCCCCTCATACCTCATTATTTTCACCGAGGTCAGAGAAGTTCCCCTCACACCTCCTTATTTTCAGTGAGGTCAGAGAAGTTTCTCTCATACATCCATATTTTCACTGAGGTCAGAAAAGTTCCTCTCATACCCCATTATTTTCAGTGAGGTCAGAGAAGTTCCCCTCATACCACATTATTTTCAGTGAGGTCAGAGAAATTCCCCTCATACCTCCTTATTTCCACTGAGGTCAGAGAAGTTCCCCCAATACATCATTATTTTTACTGAGGTCAGAGAAGTTCCTCTCATATATCCATATTTTCACTGTGGTCAGAGAAGTTCCTCTCATACCTCATTATTTTCACTGAGGTCAGAGAAGTTCCCCTCATACCTCATTATTTTCACTGAGGTCACAGAAGTTCCCCTCATACCCCATTATTTTCAGTGAGGTCACAGAAGTTCCTCAAATACCTCATTATTTTCACCGAGGTCAGAGAAGTTCCCCTCATACCTCATTATTTTCACTGAGGTCAGAGAAGTTCCCCTTCATACCTCCTTATTTTCACTGATGTCAGAGAATTTCCCCTCATACCTCATTATTTTCAGTGAGGTCAGAGAAGCTCCCCCAATACATCATTATTTTCTCCGAGGGCAGATAAGTTCCTCTCATACCTCATTATTTTCACCGATGTCAGAGAAGTTCCCCTCACACATTATTTTCAATGATGTCCGAAAAGTTCCCCCTACAACCTCATTATTTTCAACGAGGTCATATAAGTTCCTCTCATACCTCAATTTTTTCTTTGAGTTTAGAGAAGTTCCCCTCATACCTCATTGTTTTCACCGAGGTTGCATAAGTTCCTCGCATACCTCATTATTTTCACTGAGGTCAGAGAAGTTTCCCTCATACCTCATTATTTTCACCGAGGTTGCATAAGTTCCCCTCATACCTCATTATTTTCAGTGAGGTCAGGGAAGTTCCCCTCATACCTCATTATTTTCACCGAGGTCAGGTGAGTTCCTCCCTTAACTCATTATTTTCACTGAGTATAGAGAAGTTCCTCTCATAACTCAATATTTTCACTGATGCCAGGGAAGTTCCCCTCATACCTCATTATTTTCACCGAAGTCAGAGAAGTTCCTCTCATACCTCATTATTTTCACTGAGGTCAGAGAAGTTCCCCTCATACCTCATTATTTTCAGTGAGGTCACAGAAGTTCCCCTCATACCTCATTATTTTCAGTGAGGTCACAGAAGTTCATCAAATACCTCATTATTTTCACCGAGGTCAAAGAAGTTCCCCTCATACCTCATTATTTTCACCGAGGTCAGAAAAGTTCCTCTCTTACCTCATTATTTTCAGTGAGGTCAGAGAAGTTCCCCTCATACCTCCTTATTTTCACTGAGGTCAGAGAATTTCCCCTCATACCTCATTATTTTCAGTGAGGTCAGAGAAGTTCCCCCAATACATCATTATTTTCACCGAGGGCAGATAAGTTCCTCTCATACCTCATTATTTTCACCGATGTCAGAGAAGTTCCCCTCACACCTTATTATTTTCACTGATGTCCGAAAAGTTCCCCCTACAACCTCATTATTTTCAACGAAGTCAGATAAGTTCCTCTCATACATCATTATTTTCTTTGAGTTCAGAGAAGTTCCCCTCATACCTCATTGTTTTCACCGAGGTTGCATAAGTTCTTCTCATACGTCATTATTTTCACTGAGGTCAGAGAAGTTCCCCTCATACCTCATTATTTTCACCGAGGTTGCATAAGTTCCCCTCATACCTCATTATTTTTAGTGAGATCAGGGAAGTTCCCCTTATACCTCATTATTTTCACCGAGGTCAGGTGAGTTCCTCCCTTAACTCATTATTTTCACTGAGTATAGAGAAGTTCCTCTCATAACTCAATATTTTCACTGATGCCAGGGAAGTTCCCACCATACCTCATTATTTTCACCGAAGTCAGATAAGTTCCTCTCATACCTCATTATTTCTTACTGAGGACAGATAAGTTCCTCTCATACCTCAATATTTTCATCGAGGGTAGATAAATTTCCCTCATACCTCATTATTTTCACTACTGAGGTCAGAGAAGCTCCCCTCATACCTCATTATTTTCAGTGCGGTCAGAGAAGTTCCCCTCATACCTCATTATTTTCACCAAGGTCAGAGAAGTTCCTTTCATACCTCATTATTTTCACCGAGGTCAGGTGAGTTCCTCCCTTAACTCATTATTTTCACTGAGTATAGAGAAGTTCCTCTCATAACTAAATATTTTCACTGATGCCCGGGGAGTTCCCCTCATACCTCATTATTTTCACCGAAGTCAGATAAGTTCCTCTCATACCTCATTATTTTTACTGAGGACAGATAAGTTCCTCTCATACCTCATTATTTTCAGCGAGGGCAGATAAATTTCCCTCATACCTCATCCTTTTCACTACTGAGGTCAGAGAAGCTCCCCTCATACCTCATTATTTTCAGTGAGGTCAGAGAAGTTCCCCTCATACCTCATTATTTTCACCAAGGTCAGAGAAGTTCCTTTCATACCTCATTATTTCACCGAGGTCAGGTGAGTTCCTCCCTTAACTCATTATTTTCACTGAGTATAGAGAAGTTCCTCTCATAACTCAATATTTTCAATGATGTCAGGGAAGTTCTTCTCATACCTCATTATTTTCATAGAGGTCAGCTAAATTCCTCTCATACCTCATTATTTTCACTGAGGTCAGATAACTTCTTATCATACCACATTTACCTGATGCCAGATAAGTTTCTCTCATACCTCATTATTTTCACTGAGGTCAGATAACTTCTTATCATACCTCATCAAACTGATGGCAAATACGTTCCTCTCTTACCTCATTATTCTCACTGAGGTCAGATAACTTCTTATCATACCTCATTTAACTAATGGCATATATTTTCCTCTCTTACCTCATTATTTTCTCCGAGGTCAGATAATTTTGTCTCATAACTCATTATTTTCACTGAGGCCAGAGAAGTTCCCCTCATACCTCATTATTTTCACTAAGGTCAGAGAAGTCTCTCATACCTCATTTTTTTACCGAGTCCAGATAAGTTCCTCTCTTACCTCATTATTTTCACTGAGGTCAGATAAGTTCTTCTCATACCTCATTATTTTCACTGAAGTCAGAGAAGCTCCCCTCATACCTCATTATTTTAACCAAGGTCAGATAAGTTCCTCTCTTACCTCATTATTTTTACTAAGGTTGGATAAGTTCCTCTCATGCCTCGTTATTTTCACTGAGGTCAGATAAGTTCCTCTCTTACCTCGTTATTTTCACAAAGGTCAAGTAAGTTCCTTTCATACCTCATTTTTTTCACTAAGGTCAGCTAAGTTCCTCTCATGCCTCATTATTTTCACTGAGGTCAGAGAAGTCTCTCTCACTCTTAATCCCATGAGTCCATCGTCTTTCCTTCCTAACACAGACCTCCTAATATGATGTAGAAACCCTCGTCATGTTATTCCCTTCCCAGCCACCCCTCTGGAGAGAGAGAGAGAGAGAGAGAGAGAGAGAGAGAGAGAGAGAGGAGAGAGAGAGAGAGAGAGAGAGAGAGAGAGAGAGAGAGATAGGTAGTCCCTTGCCTTTCCCCCTCAAACTCTAATAACCAACAACCAGAGAGAGAGAGAGAGAGAGAGAGAGAGAGAGAGACGAGAGAGAGAGAGAGAGAGAGAGAGAGAGAGAGAGAGAGAGTTCCTTACCTTCCCCTATCAAATTTCAATAACCAACAACTAGAGAGAGAGAGAGAGAGAGAGAGAGAGAGAGAGAGAGAGAGTCCCTAACTTTTCCCTTTCAAATTTCAATAACCAACACGAGAGAGAGAGAGAGAGAGAGAGAGAGAGAGAGAGAGAGAGAGAGAGAGGAGAGAGAGAGAGAGAGAGAGAGAGAGAGAGAGAGAATCCCTTACATTTCCCTTTCAGATTTCAATTGCCAACAACCAAAAGAAAGAAAGAGAGAGAGAGAGAGAGAGAGAGAGAGAGAGAGAGAGAGAGGAGAGAGAGAGAGAGAGAGAGAGAGCCTTATTGCCTTATTTTTTGTTTGTGTTCCCCCTGTTCCCTCAGTGTGAGTCACCTCGTATATCCACCAGAGAGTTGCTAATATATCTTCCAGTGTATTTTGCATCTTCCAGTCTTGGATGGTCTGGGATGTATCTTAGGTATTTATCTACGCTCACTCCTGATATGTTTCTTAGATGAGCTAGCAGCACATTAAATAGTCGCTGCATTATCGATGCTGGTGCGTAGTGGATTAATGTCCTGTGCGCCTTTCTTAGTTTACCTGGTATATTTTTGGGCACTATTAATTTATCTCGGCTTGCTCTTTCTGATATTTTTAGCTCCACGATGTTTTCAGTAATTCCTTCTATTTGTTTCCATGCTTGTATTATCATGTAGCGTTCTCTTCTCCTTTCTAGACTGTATGGTTTAAAAATTGCAGTCTTTCCCAGTAGTCAAGGTCCTTAACTTCTTCTATTCTAGCAGTGTAGGACATTTGTACACTCTCTCTTTGCGCAATATTCTTTTGGTAGTGTGGGTACCATATCACATTGCAGTACTCGAGTGTACTACGTATATAAGTTTTGTAAAGCATAATCATGTGTTCAGCTTTTATTGTTTAAAAGTGTCTGAATAACATTCCCATTTTTGCTTTACATTTAGCCAACAGTGTTGCTATTTGGTCGTTGTATAACATATTCCTAATTAACATTACACCAAGGTCTTTAATTGCTTCCTTGTTTGTGATTGTCTCATTATTAGGTCCCTTGTATGCATATACCATTCCTTCTCTGTTTCCATAATTTATGTATTCGAATTTATCAGAGTTAAATACCATCCTATTTATATCCGCCCATTCATATATTTTGTTTAGATCTCTTTGTAGTGAGTTCCTATCTTCATTACAAGTAATTTCTCTACTTATTCTTGTGCCACTGCGAAACTTCTCACTACGGAGTTTTCAACATCACAGTCTATGTCTGAGATCATAATAACAAACAGCAGTGCAGCTAATACCATAACCTTGTGGCATGCCAGATATTACCTGAGCTTCATCTGATTTTTCATCATTTGCAACCACTATCTGTTTTCTGTTTTGCAGGAATTCTTTACCTATTTTCTTATCTTTCCCACAATATTATGCTTTCTCATTTTTTTCTCTAATATATTATGGTCTACCTTGTCAAAGGCTTTTGCAAAATCTAGATAGATCACATCTGTGTCTTTTTCATTTATCTTATTTTTATATATGTTTTCATAGTGTTGCTATCAGTTGGGTCTGTGTACTTTTTCCAGGCACAAAACCGTGTTGACCTATATTAAACAAATTATTTTTAACCAAATGATCATTATTTTCTTTTTATTACCCTCTCATACACTTTCATAATATGTGATGTTAAACAAACAGGTCTATAATTGCTTGCCTCTAGTCTTGATCCACTTTTGAAGATAGGGGTTATATAAAGTTAATTTATGTTTAACATATATCTCGCTCATATCTACGCTTTGTCTTAGCAGTATTGCAATTGGCTTCGCGACAGTGTTTGCAGTTCTTTTTAACAAAATCGCTGGAACTCCATCTGGTCCGGCTGCCGATCCATTTTTTAATTTCGTTTATAGCCTTGACAATATCTGCTTCATCAATATTTATATCCGTTAGATATTTAACATTTTCTTCTCTCATTTCTGTTTCATTATTCTCATTCGCAATTCTTAGCGTGAACTCACTCTTATATTTTTCTGCTAATTTTGTTGCATATTTCCTTTTTTTTCATTCGTTAGCCGTCCTTCAATTCTTAGAGGGCCTATTTCTAATCTCCCTTTATTCATCTTTTTTTTGCATAAGAGTAAATACTTTGGGGTTTCTTTTTATATTTTGAATTGTCCTTTCTTCTAAAGATCCTTACCTTTGCCTTTAAAATTTCGATAAACAACAACCAAAGAGAGAGAGAGAGAGAGAGAGAGAGAGAGAGAGAGAGAGAGAGAGAGAGAGAGAGAGAGAGAGAGAGAGAGGGAGAGAGAGAGACCCATGCCTTTGCCTTTCAAATTTCAATAACCAACAACCAATGACAGAGAGAGAGAGAGAGAGAGAGAGAGAGAGAGAGAGAGAGAGAGAGAGAGAGAGAGAGAGAGAGAGAGAGTCCCTTACATTTCCTTTGCAGATTTTAATAACCAACAACCAATGAGAGAGAGAGAGAGAGAGAGAGAGAGAGAGAGAGAGAGAGAGAGAGAGAGGAGAGAGAGAGAGAGAGAGAGAGAGATAGAGTCCCTTACCTTTCCCTATGAAATTTCAATAATAAACAAAGAGAGAGAGAGAGAGAGAGAGAGAGAGAGAGAGAGAGAGAGAGAGAGAGAGAGAGAGAGAGAGAAGAGAGAGTCCCTACTTCACACTTAAGAACCACAGAAGGGTAGGGAGCTTATCCCTCCACACTCGCAGCGAGAGAGGGCAAGATAGGATACCGTGCCTCTATCCCTCCTATCATGCCACTACAACTGTGGAGAGAGAGAACTAATTGCTCCACTCAAACAGCTCTGCTCCCCTGGGGTATAACGAAGGAAATTCTTATATACTAAATCTCCTTGAGGACCATCTGAGAATGGCATTTTACGTTGCTTCACACCATCTTGGTTCTTAGGTGAGCGGTTATCTTTAAGGTGTGAAGATCATCAGACCATCTTATTGGAAACAGATAAATTTAATTGGCAGCTGATGCTAATGATAACAGACTATCCTATTCCCCTTATTATTCGGTTTCTCACTTTTTTATTTTCTTACCGTATCTTCGTTTATGTTCCCCGTCAAGACGCGAAAACGTTACTTCAGTGAAATACTTACGTTATGTTCTAAGTACTTTAGAGAAAAGGACTTTTATTGGACGTCATTGAAAACTCATTTGCACAGTTTATCATATACCAAGTGTACTTGAAGATTTTCCTGCCATAAACGATAGAAAAAAAACGGAAACCATCAAAACA
>NC_090736.1:18143001-18150501 GCF_036898095.1 Palaemon carinicauda | reverse complement strand
CCTTGTCTGCCGGTCACCAAGAGTGTGGCCGGCAGCTGGGTACTACCTTGTGTAGTTGCTGGCCGGCAGCCATTGCCGGCCAACATTGGCTGTTACCGGCCGGCAGTTGCTGCCGACTGGCACAGGCATTTAAACCAGAGTGCTGCCGCCCTATAGCTGTTAAGTAGTATACTTTAAAGCTAGTTGTGGTGTGTGCCGGCCGGCAAAGGCAGGCCGGCACACATCCCCCTATACTGTACTAGTATTCTTCAGTATAACATATACAGTAAGAAGAAAACTATGATAAGGGTTTTGGTACAGCACTGTGCCTTCTAACACTATTGTGTTTTCTTGCACATCCCTTTGCTGTTGCCCTACAGATAGAAAGCTGAGTTCTTTCCTGTCTATTATCCAGGATTTTAAAATCATTGCTTAGGTGTGAGCTCCACCTGTTTCCTCTGGAAACCTTGCATTGGTTACTCTAGAAGAGATAAACCATTTTGATTTTATTATCTGGAAGGCTGCAACAATGGGTTGTGAGGGAAACACAAGTGTGTGTCTTTCCTTTCTGAATTGTTATGCTATACTATGCATATCCAGTGATACATAGTTCACTTGATACTCATGGAAATTTCTTCTCTTTACAGAAGGACACTCCGAAGTGGGGAAGTGCTTTCTGCAACGTCAGCAGCAAGAACCTCTGCGGACATGAGTTTTGTTGGAGACACGCAGCATACGCTGTCTCCAAGGATGATCTCCGGTATTGGGACCCTCAGGTATGTACTGTGCGCACTAACCTGATTACTGAGACCTTTAATTCCCCTAGGACAGAAGAATCAAGGGATATAGCTAGGAAGAAGCTTCGTACCTGGGTAAGAGGCTTCCAAAAGAACACTTCTGGCCCTTATCTTCCAAGTGAGAAGATGAGGGCGTATCTTTTCCCTAAGGCATCAGCTGATGCAGTGATTCCCCAGCCTCGAGAGGAGATCCCCTAAGTTCAGATCCAGGTGGATGCTGAAGTCGTGGTTGCGATGCAAGACATCCAGTTAGATGACAGGATGTCTGATGTGGACGGGTGTCAGGAGGAAGACCTCCTGGCAGAAGCCCAGGATGAAGTTCAAGCCCCAGACGTGGTAGAGGTAGACGTCGTCCAGGTGTCGGCTACTCCGGCTCAGATTCCGGAGCATATTCCCTCTACATCGGCCGGTCTCCCAGTAGAGCTGGGACAGGCCCTCTCTTCTATTGATGGAATGATCCAACAAATGCAGAAGGAGAATCAGGAGAAGGCGGCTGCAATGGAACTGCGAAAGCAGTGCCTTGTAGAATCACATGGGCCCCAGAAAAAGCTCAATGTGAAAGACCTTCCCTTGTGCTCAGATGCTAACCCGTGGAGGTATGCTGAGCACATGCCGATGACGACTGGAAAGATCGTCATCTCGGATAAGCTGGGCTCAGTTCCCCTGGAGGAGGTGGAATTCTGGCCCAGCAAGGCATCATATCCGGACTGTTATGTCCGGCTGAGGAAGGAACCAGCTTCAAAGTAGGAGACAGAGCCGAAGGAGGTCATAGTGATGGACCATGCTAAGGCTCAAGCTCTACTTTCATCCTCGATGAAAGAGAGGGGCTTCTCTAACTCAAAGGTAGCCGCATTGAATAGGAAGCTCCCTTCCTTTGTGTCCTCGCCTACTAGAGCCTTCCCCTTTTTACAGAAAGGGTTTCTGGCTGTACTAAAAGCAGTCGAGGCCGGCAAGTCTTGCCCCTCCCTAGAGGAGTGTAAACCCTTGTCGCTGGCCCTGCCTATGGACCACAAAGACTGGAAGGACGTCCATCTTACGTTCTCAGTTGGAAAGTTGGAGGCTGATATTGCCGGACGTCAGTTCGGCGAGGACCTCCCTAAGCTGTCTGACTTTCTTTTGCGAAGTGAGTTCGACACAAAAGAAAGACTGACTGCTTCAATGTCTCTTCAGACTACTCTCGAGACGATGGCAAGTGACCCCAAGGTCCATGAAATGTTCATGGTAGTGGCCAAGTCTCATCTGGCCACAGTGACGAAGGACCTTTATGGCTTCGTCAAGGCAAGGAGAGCTTGCAGGGAGTTCGTGTTTACCTCGGCTACGGTGAGGCATGAGCCAAAGAAACTAATCTCCTCCAACATTTGGGGAAAAGACCTTTTCCCTACCGACTTGGTCAAAGAAGTTGTTGATAAGGCCGCCTTGGAGAATAGAAACCTTCTCCAGAAGTGGGGCCTGGCTATCAAAAGAAAGTCTTCCCCGGATGAGGGTCCTCAACCAAAGAGGAAGACTATGAGGACTAGGCTACCGTCTCGGCCAGCCAAGCCTCTTAGACAGCAACAGCAACTGCACTTGCCATTGCCCCCAGTGCCCCAGATCGTGGCACAAACCCCGACCACTTTTCAGTGGGTACCCCAGGTCGTGTCGACACAGTCCACGGCATTCACCCCAGCGTTCGAAGGGCAGTCTACTTCCTTTCAAGCAAAGCCTAGAGGAGCAGCCAGAGGCTCGTCTAGACGCCCCTCAAGGGGAAGGGGATTCAGGGGTGGTCGTGGTCAGGAAGGCAAGACCTCAGGACGGCAGTCCAAGTGAGGTGATACCGGTAGGAGGGAGACTTCTGAAATTTCGGGATCGGTGGACCTTCGATCCCTGGGCCCACAGCCTACTCAAGAATGGACTGGGCGGGAGCTAGTACAGCACTCCACCCCCGTGCCTTCGGTTTTTCCAACACTCCACCCCCGTTATGGAGGAGTACGTTCAAGAACTGTTGGAGAAAAAAGGTGATCCGAAGGGTGAAGCCCATCAATTTCTAAGGGAGGCTGTTTTGTGTTCCCAAGAAAGACTCGGAAAAGCTCAGAGTCATTCTGGACTTGTCGCCACTCAACAAGTTCATAGTGAATTGCAAATTCAAAATGCTAACACTGCAACACATAAGGACCTCACTGCCCAAGAGGGCATATTCCGTCTCTATAGACTTGTCAGACGCCTATTGGCACATTCCAATTAGCCATCGACTCTCCCCCTACCTAGGGTTCAGGCTACAATGAAGACTATACGCTTTCGGAGCCATGCCATTCAGGCTAAACATAGCCCCAAGGATTTTTACGAAGCTTGCGAGCGTAGCTCTCAAACAATTACGCCTAAAGGGAATTCAGGTAGTAGCCTACCTGGACGACTGGTTGGTGTGGGCAGCATCCGAGACAGAATGCTTGCAAGCTTCCAGTCAAGTGATCCAGTTCCTAGAGTACATAGGCTTCAAGATCAACAGAAAAAAGTCTCGACTTTCTCCATCTCAAAAGTTCCAGTGGCTGGGAATCCACTGGGACCTTTTGTCACACAGTTTCTCCACCCCGGCGAAGAAAAGGAAGGAGATAACGGGTTCTGTCAAGAGACTTCTAGATTCCGAAAGGATATCAAGACGCGAGCAGGAGAGGGTACTGCGCTCTCTCCAGTTTGCTTCGGTGACAGACCCAGTGCTAAGAGCATAGCTAAAGGATGCAATCGGAGTTTGGAGAAGTTATGCATCAAACGCGCGAAGAGATCTGAGAAGACCAGCCGCTTCGGCTAAGTACTCTTCTCAGGCCTTGGTCCCAAGCCAGACATCTAAAGAAGTCGGTTCTTCTTCAGCCACCTCCCCCGTCGGTGACGATTCACTCAGACGCCTCGAAGGAGGGATGGGGAGGTCATTCTCATCGGAAAAAAGTCCAGGGGACTTGGTCCAAGCTATTCAAGACCTTTCACATAAAACTTTCTAGAAGCTAGGGCAGTGCTCCTTACCTTAAAGAAAGTCTCCCCGCGTCACTCGATCCAAATAAGGTTGGTGATAGACAGCGAGGTAGTTGTGAGATACTTGAATCGACAAGGATCGAGGTCACCACCTCTCAACCAGGTGATGTTCGGCATCTTCCGATTTGAGGAAAAGAAGAAGTGGTACCTGTCGGCAGTTCACCTTCAAGGAGTCCGCAATGTGACAGCGGACGCTCTATCCAGGTTCACACCGATAGAGTCGGAATGGTTCTTAGACGCAGGATCATTCTCCTTCATTCTGAATCAGTCCCAGAACTGCAGATAGACCTCTTTGCGACGAAAGACAACAAGAAGTTGCCCCTGTACGTGCCCCGTACGAGGACCCCTTAGCGGAAGCAGTGGACGCGATGTCCCTCGACTGGAACAGATGGTCCAAGATTTATCTGTTCCCTCCTCACAACCTTCTGTTGAGGGTCCTCAACAAACTGAGATCCTTCAAGGGTTAGCGGCAATAGTGGCCCACAAGTGGCCGAACAGCGTGTGGTTCCTCCTGGCATTGGAACTGTAGCTGAAGTTTGTACCACTACCAGATCCAGTTCTGACCCAGCGAGTCCAGAAGTCAACTGTCTGCGCTTCATTACAGAAAACCCGGACCCTGCAGCTCATGATTTTCTCTCCCTAGCGGTGAGAAAGCGTTTCGGGATTTCGAAAGCCAGTATAGACTTCCTTGAGGAATATAAGTGCAAATCTACTAGAAGGCAATATGAGTCATCTTGGAGAAAATGGGTGGCCT
Organism: Palaemon carinicauda; assembly: GCF_036898095.1. Classification (NCBI taxonomy): domain Eukaryota; kingdom Metazoa; phylum Arthropoda; class Malacostraca; order Decapoda; family Palaemonidae; genus Palaemon; species Palaemon carinicauda. The sequence goes on along the minus strand of NC_090736.1, from coordinate 18,145,971 downwards.
TTTGTCAAGGCGAAGAATCCGCAGGAGATCTTGAGAGACTTCTGCTTATCTTTTTTCTCCACCTCCATGGTCAAGGATTGGCAGCGAACACGATTTCAGCGTGTAAGACTGCTTTGACAAAACCCATTCTATATGCCTTCCAGGTCGACCTAGGTAACGAGATCTTTAATAAAGTCCCGAAAGCCTGTGCTAGGCTCAGACCTTCAGCACCTCCAAAGCCCATTTCATGGTCTTTAGACAAGTTCTTCATTTCGCTTCTCTGTTGAGCAATGAAGAGTGTGCGTTAAAGGACTTGACACAAAAAGTTATTTTCCTATTTTGCACTCGCGTCCGGGGCCAGGGTTAGTGAGATTGTAGCCTCTCGAGAGAGGCAAGTCGTGTTCAGTTCCTGGATGGGGGAGAACTGAACCTGTTTCCGGATCCTACGTTTCTCGCCAAGAATGAGTTACCCACCAACAGGTGGGGTCCCTGGAGAATCTGCCCTCTGAAAGAAGATGCATCTCTATGTCCAGTAGAATGCCTAAAGGTCTATCTTTATAGAACTTCAGACTTCAAGGGTGGTCAACTATTCAGGGGAGAAACATCAGGCTCAAATTTATCTTGGAATCAACTCAAAGCGAAAATCACATATTTTATTCGCAGAGCGGATCCTGACAATACACCCGCAGGTCACGATCCGAGGAAAGTTGCCTCATCCTTAAATTTCTTTAATTGTATGGATTTTGAACATCTCCGTTCATACACTGGCTGGAAGTCTTCCAGAGTGTTCTTTCACCACTATGCGAAGCAAGTAGAGGAACTAAAAGAGATCTGTGGTAGCAGTGGGTCGCGGTGTTAACCCTACTGTTTAACTCTGCGAGGAACAGTGGTCTTAATTGGGACGATTAACTCCAGGGTGAGTGTGTAGTTACATACTGTACTACAAACTAAGTGAGGGCACTGTGTTGCCCATGCAGACTGTTCCATTTCCGAAGGTGAACCTAGCATAAGTGCAGACATGTGTGCCGAGCGTTTCTAACGCTAATGTCATTGATTTGTAATACAGGCTTTTATGACTTTGATACCTCGGTATCTTAAAGTGGCATCTAATGTTTTTTTCTTTCAGACAAACAAGCTCTGTTTACTATCATACTTATACTTAAAGTTTTGGGTTATCCTCTTCTTATGTATATATATATATATATATATATATATATATATATATATATATATATATATATATATATATATATATATATATATATATATATATATATATATATATATAATTGTGGTTAACCTGTCTATTTATTGCCTGTCAATAATCTGGTTCTTGAGAACCTTGCATCTCCTTCACCTGTGTCAATTTATTGGTATAATTGAGCATTCATTCTATGTACCTTATCTGGGGTAATTCTAATAGAATTGTTCCTTTATGCAAGCTATGTTGCATTGGTTTTCCTCCTATGCGGATATAAAACCTTTATCCAATACAAGTATTGTGCGGAGAACTGGTCGATATTTCATATTGACGCAGTGGTTCTTTACAAACTATGCTTTACTTAATATAGGGCGAGACCACTATATTAGCTTGCCTGGTATTCATACATAGGTATATGTACTCTTCGAGACTTTTCCAGAGTCTAGTAGGACTCTTCCCTGTAGGGGGCAGGAAGCTCTAACATAGTTTATAGTTAGTTGAAAAGATGTATAACGGTAACTTCTTAGGTCTCTAGGTCTAGTCGACCGGGAAAAAATTACCTCCGGGGAGTACGGCACGTTCTGAGAATCCACAGATACAGTAATGCTCTGGTACACTTCCATCAGGACGACATGGCTTGAGCCCAAAAAACTGATTTTGAGCGAGGCGAAAAATCTATTTTTGGGTGAGATGGCCATGTCGTCCTGATGGACCCGCCCTTACGTTCTAAGAAAGGGCTGTAGGACCCCTCCCTACATACAGTATCTGTAGCACCTCGTGTACGCTACAAGGAATACAGATGGCGCCAGGATTGGCGCCAGGCACGCATACGAATCGGAGGATAGGGAAGCCTTGGGAGCGGCTCCCCTTTTTCTTTCCCGAATTCGTATCTCGCCAATCACCTCCTACGAGACGAAATCTCTGTCCAGGATGTAGATTGCCATGTGGCGTGTCTAGAATACGTCCTCTGATATGTCGCGATATCCCTTTCACGAGGGATACTCGCTCCAGGAGTTAGAATTCTGGTACCTTAAGGTAAATTCTCTGGGAATATCGCCGTAGTTGTAATATTCCCTAGAAAGCTACCCTATAGGAACTTCCATCAGGACGACATGGCCATCTCACCCAAAAATAGATTTTTCGCTTCGCTCAAAATCCGTATATATATATATATATATATATATATATATATATATATATATATATATATATATATATATATATATATATATATATATATATATATATACTGTATATAGGGGTATGTATATGAGAGAGAGAGAGAGAGAGAGAGAGAGAGAGAGAGAGAGAGAGAGAGAGAGAGAGAGAGAGAGAGAGAGAGGGAGAGAGATCAGTGTTTTAAAGGTAAAAAGCTTATAAAGTAGAGATTTTACTAATACACTGTAAATTGGGGTAATTAAATGAAGCGTTTACGCAAATCGTGAAGAGTAATTCTTCCTGATCCATTACTGTTTCTTTGTTGAAATGACTGATAGAGGATTTATAATCTATTGTCTCTGTGAATGACGCTGAAAGATTGCTAGAATAAGTATTTAAATATGAAGTAATATCGAAGCAAGCAAACGCAATAAATCCTTGCTACATAAATTGCTGTAATAAAACAGTCACCTTTCTCAAGTGTTGCTGTATCCATGAATTTATTAATCCGTTAATGAAGCATTTCTTAATGGATTATTTACTCTTGGCTGAAAGTGAATATCCGCAATCCATTTTATTTAAGCTTCTATGACATCATTGTAAATTCAGCAAATAAATCAAAATTACCTTTG
>NC_090736.1:18123001-18125501 GCF_036898095.1 Palaemon carinicauda | reverse complement strand
CATGAAGTTTCTCTTATTTCTTCGACGTAACTATAATTGAATCTTTTAAATGTACATATCTGCGGTTTTTTTTCTTTAATAATTTTATTACCTGTATTATTATCATGTTGATCTTGTTTGTGGTTATAGCAGTGACATATTGTTTGTTTTCATATTTCAGGAAAATTTAATGACCACTCATGAATGGCAGAGGAATGGGTCCATGACCTAACTAGCAGGACAATATCCTAGAGACAGTGACAGTGACCTAGCTAGTAAGGCAATGCCCTAGAGATGGACCATATATACCATATCAGCGCCAAAGCCCCCTGCACCCAAGCTAGGATCAGGGAGGGCCAGGTATTGGGAGTTGATGACTCAGCAGGTAGACCTATAGGCTTCCCCAGACTTCACCTCACGAGGATGGTTAGGTTGCAGACACTAAAAGAAACTATGAAGCTTGAGCGGGTCTCGAACCCCAGTCCGGCGATTGCTATGAGGAAACTTTTCTAATAGGCCACCATATCCCTAAACAATAAAAAAAGAAAATGAATAACAGACATTAGAAGCTACAAAGGATAAAATGAAATAGGAAGTACTCTTAACACCTTACAGAAACTCTGTTACCTGCAAAACATAACATTCCTTCAACTGTTGCCGTGGCCTCATTGGTTACGTCTCTGCCTGGTGTTTGCCAGACGGGGCTTTGAGTCACGCTTAGACTCGTTTGTGCCTTTAGCGTCTGCAACCCTACCATGTTTGTGAGCTAAGGTTTGAGGAGTTTAGGGGATCATATAGGGCTATCGGCTGAGTCATCAGCAGCCATTGCCTAGCCCTCCCTTGTCCTAGCTTGGATGAAGGGGGACTTGGGTGCTGATCATATAATATATATGGGGGTCTTTTCTGTTTGGTGGTCGCCACTAATTTCTAACAAAATTTTCATCAGTAATGCAGTTTTTGGTGCTGAATATGAATATGACATTCATTTTTTCGAGAAATGAAAAACTTTTGCAAATTAGGCAAATTTAATGTGAGGAAAGTACAATATTCAAATACAATATTCATTGACCATGGAACTGAGATATGTCCAATGATATTTTTTTAAACAAATCTTCATTTCTATTTCGCTTTCTCCACATATATTCACACAGATATGAATCAAGCATTTGACAGTGAGTACCACAGTGTTTTATATTTCTATGTTTTAAGGAGTGCCATTTACTCTCGATTTCTTGCGAGTGCGCTCCACTGATTGGATCCACAAAAATTTTCTGAATGATTTACTGTATGGTGAATATAGTTGTAGCCTACTAGTTTTTCTATGTTTTTGTAAGCAGCCCATTTGTCACTTATTATTTTACTGCCTGGCTTTATATTTTCATTTTTTTATACAGGCCAAAAGAGTTTCTTCGTCCTTTTTTTCACGGCATACAAAAGACTTCCTTTATTTCCTTACAAATACCACCGAATACCCATTGTTGTGGCAGCATTCTTCCTTTTCCATATTTTATTTTGCTGAAGCTAGTCTCGTCAATTTCAGCTGTCATTCCCTGTCCCCCGATAGGCGTATTAGCGGCAAGTAGAGATGAGGCACATACCTGAAGAGATTAGGGATAATGTAAAGATAATCACCTCTTAGGCCTATGTTAGGTTAGGTTAGGTAAGTTAAATTAGGTTAGTTTAGGTTTGGTAAGTTAGGTTAGGTTAGGTTAGGTAAGTTATGTTAGGTCAGGTTAGGTTTGGTTAGGTTAGGTTGGTTAGGTTAGGTTAGTTTAATGAAGATTAAGTAATATTTTTTATTTAAATGGGGGTTCGCCCCCCTGGTTAGGAGATAATGATTAGGAGGTTAGGTTAGGTTAAGTTTGATTGGTTAGGTTAGGTTAGGTTAGTTTGGTTAGGTTAGGTTAACTTACTTCTCTTAAGTAATTGTTGAAATCAACTGTAGTAGCGTCACTTATTTTCAATTCGTCATCACAAAATTTAATGCTGGAATACTCTTTTGCCCATGGAATGGACCTGCCATCAAGCCAAGTGTTTTTTCTTACAGAAGCTTTCTCACGACAAGCTTTCTTGTAACAAATCCACTTTTCACTTTCATTTGTCTTTTTGATTATCATCTGATGTTTCTTTTTAAACAGTTTCTCATTTTCTATTATATTGAATCTCTGAAAAAATATAACTGCATCTTCTTCAGTTAAAATGTTGGTAAACAACCCCTGTAAGTTGTAGTTAATATCCATCGCGTCCACTGTTATCTCAAACCTACCGCGGTTATTTAAAACATACCGCGGGACACTTGACTGACTGTATTGTTACGCCCGTTAATTACTATTGCTTGATTAATGGGCGTTGAAAAGTAGTGCACAATAAATCCTCTTTTTGTACAACTATTTTTCATTTCTCGTGAAAATAAATGTCATATTCGTATTCAGCACTAAAAACTGTATTAATGATAAAAATTTGGTTAAGAATTAGTGGCGACCACCAAACACAAAAGATCCATATATGGTTAGTCTGTAAG
>NC_090736.1:18118387-18120001 GCF_036898095.1 Palaemon carinicauda | reverse complement strand
GAGAGAGAGGCGGGAAAGGTGAATGTCCTTTGCACAAAAGTAATATGAAGTCCTTTCCGTTACAAAATGAAATGTTTCATGTTACTAAGTACTTCTCCAGCACTCAAGAGGCCCTAATGATTGGCACGCACCTTGCGCAGTGGGGAAAGGTGTCCTCAAGTGGCTATTTCGGTGCAACTCCTTCAATATTTCACGAGGCTTTTAAGGAAATCCCAAGAGAGATTTATCATTAGAGGTAGTATGAGGGTTTCTTTCTTTTATTAACCTTGCTATCTCTCTACTAACTATCTATTTATCTATCTAACTATCTCTCTCTCTCTATCTATCTATCTCTGTATCTATCTATCTATCTATCTATACATATATATATATGATATATACATGATATATATATATATATATATATATATATATATATATATATATGATATATATATATATATATATATATATATATATATATATATATATATATATATATATATATATATATATATATATATATATATATATATATACATATACATATGTGTGTGTGTGTGTAGATACATATGTTTGTGGTGTGTGTGACTGTAAAACTTTAATGTTTTCCTTGACATTTGAAAATCTACAAAAGGCTTATTGATTATTTATTTTTGTTTATTGTAGGCGATTTCAGCTGATGAAATAAGAAAACATAAGAATGCTCTGTTCTAAATTATATTTTCTGTATATAAAATATACAGAAAATATCAAAATACCAAAAATTCCTATAGTGTTGTTTATTCTATTTAAACAATTGAAGAATATTTAGATGTTTCCTATTTTTTTTTTATAACCAAACGTTGCATTTCCAGAGAGTTTTTCTCCAAGAAAAGTTAAAATGTAAAGACCCATTCTTCCAGAAACCCTTATTAAAGAAGAATGGAAATGAAGTCATTATGTCATAAAGTTCCAGATTATCCGTAGTTACTTTGTTATCACCAAAAGTAAAAATTCCAGAGAAGAAATGAAATAATGATTCCAGACTGGTATACTGCCATAAAATGAGTTTAAAATGCAAGCCATTATTTGCACTGACTAGACTCTTTGCAAGACCATCATTCTAGGAAAGATCCGTATAATACACAACAGTTATTCGAAGTATTCATTCCCTGTTAGCCAATAATAACGACAGAAGCGTCTAGTGTTGCGCTCAGAGGCCATCTTTTAGATGTGACCCAGTCTGTTCTTCGTATATATACCTCACTCCGAGGATACTGTTACCACGGAGTCGGTATTGGCAGAATCCTGACAAGTTTCTGTTCCAAGTGTCACAGTCTGTGTTCCTTCACATCGGCTTTGCCAGTCCATTAGGCTTCCGTTGGCGTACATTTTCTGCTACGAATTTAGGAGGTTGACGGTAAATTCCATTTTGGGTGTTGGATGCGTGGGGGTCTTAGTTGACATTCCTATTCTACCTGTGGCCTGACAGAAGGTATCCTTCGGGTGAAATATCCTGAAATTGATGCCAACTCACTTCTTTGCATCTAAGTATTTAAAATTGTTTTATCATTTATATTATTGGGATAATTGGTAGACAAATAGATTTGGCTAATCTCAATCCCAGATGTAAATATATTCAGAGAATATTTC
>NC_090736.1:18110887-18113387 GCF_036898095.1 Palaemon carinicauda | reverse complement strand
GCCCTTATGGACAGCCACTTCAAGACATCCATCAACGCCTCCACCCCTAACGAAGAAGATGCCTATTCGACGTCAACCGAAGCTGACATAAATGCCGTAGGACATACACGCCTACCCCGTGACGTGCCGAAGCAGCGACAAAGCCGCCTATCACCCACCAATCGCTCGCGCCCGAACGAACGACTTCTACAGCCACTTACTACCTCCCACCCGCCGCAGGTTTGTCACTACCACTTCAGATTCGGGGCAACCACGAAGAAATGTGCCGAGGATTATCAGTGGCCAAAAAACGTGTAAGTAAGCCAACACTCGTGGCGGGGGCCTCCCGTGTTTCTAATCTTTTCTTTTTATAGGATGCAGGAACGGGCGTGCGATTTTTGGTTGACACGGGTGCTTGTCATTCTCTTTTGCCAAGGAAACTCTCCAAGGCATGACATAGTCCCTCTACATTTTCCGACGTCCGCTTGGTAGCTGCCAACGGATCTGCGATACCCACCTACGATTACGAGAACCTCACATTATCGTTTGGAAACGGTAAATTCAATTGGAAGTTTCTCGTTGCTGACGTCACAATGCCAATCCTCGGTGCGGATTTCTTCTCTCATTTCCACCTTCTGGTCAATGTCGCCCACCGACGATTGGTCAACGCAGACTAGTACTTGTCGACACCTCTTCAACCCGCCCCCTTTAACCTCGCTCTCCACATCAGCGCACCCACGGATGCATACGCCCACCTCCTCACGTCGTACCCGGAAGTTTTCCGTCCAGAACTTTGCCTAACGCCCACGGTTCCTGCCAAGCACGGTATTTATCACCATATCAAGATGATAGGACCCCCAGTCTTCGCAAAATTCAGATATCTGGCACCGGAACGATTGGCAGCCGCCAAACAGACGTTCGCCAAAATGGAGGAAATGTGCTTTTGCCAAAAGGCCTCCAGCCCAGGGTCGTCACCCTTACACATCGTTCTGAAGAAAGACGGCTCCCTCCATCCGCGCGGGGATTACAGGCGCATGAAAATGCAAACAGAACCGGATCACTACCCCCTCCCAAACATTGCCGACATGACCTCCTACCTGCACAAAGCGAAGATTTTCTCTATGCTTGACCTCCTGAAGGGGTATTTTCAGGTGCCTATGAACCCAGAAGACATCCCCAAGACCACCATCACCCCTCCGTTTGGTAAATACACCTTCAGTTACTCCTGTTGTGGCCTCCGTAATGCTGGGGCCACGTTTCAACGTCTCAAGGATGGCGTCTTAGGGGACCTTCCTTTCTGTGTATGTTATGTGTACGACATACTTGTTTTCTCCTCCTCAAAAGAGGAACACCTCAGTCACCTGCGTATCGTGCTCGACCGCTACGACATGTGTACCTTTGGTGCCAATGAAGTGTCATTCTTAGGGCACCGCATCACTCCTGAAGGAGTCCATCCCCTCCTTGAGAAGGTAGCAGCCGTTCAGAACTTCCCCGCGCCCTCGACCGTCAAAGCTCTGCATGAATTCTTGGGCATGATCAACTATTATCACCGTTTTCTGCCAGCCATTGCCACCACTCTTGCTCCCCTCTACGCTTCCCTCAAGGGCAAGCCAAATGACCTCAAGTGGGTTCCCCTTCAAGAAGCAGCCTTCTGCAATGCAAAGAAGGCCCTATCAACTGCTGCGGCTCTCACTTTTACTATCCCACATGCCCCTCTTCTTCTCTCCACCGATGCCAGCGACGTCACTTTTGGTGCAGTACTCGAGCAGGTGGTCAACGGCTCGCCCCGCCCATTGGCCTTCTTCAGCAGAAAACTGTCCAAGGCAGAATCTGGTTATTCTACCTTCGATCGAGAATTGCTGGCGGTGAACTTGGCTGTCCGTCACTTTCGCCATTTCTTAGAAGGTACACACTTCGTCATTCGCACAGACCGCATGCATCTGTTGCATGCCTTCACTCGGCAGTCTCACGCCTGGTCTGCCCATCAACGCCGACATATCTCCGCTGTGGCTGAATACAATTGCACCCTCCAATACGTCCCTGGGAAAATGAATCCCGTTGCCGATGGCCTGTCAAGAAACACGTTGGCTTCCGTTCAACTGGGATTGGGTTACAACGCCCTAGCTGAAGCCCAACGACAGGATCCAGAGTATCAAGCATGTAGGACATTCTGCACGTCCATCCGTTGGGAAGACTTTCCCCTCGAAGACTCCAACACCACCCTCCTCTGTGACGTCAGTACTGGTAAACCGCGACCTTGGATTCCTGCTCCCATGTGACGGCAGGTGTTTGATTTTATTCACGGCCTTTCACATCCCTCATGCTGTTCTACTGCACAGCTGCTGAAGGCAAAGTTCATTTGGCACGACATTTCTAAGGATGCTAAGCATTGGGTCCGCGCCTGTACTTCTTGCCAAACTTCCAAAGTATATCGACACACGGATTCAGGAGTGGGCACCTTTCCTCAACCTCAGCGTCGTTTCGCACACATTCACGTCGACGTTGTAGGCCCCTTACCCAC
>NC_090736.1:18080887-18090887 GCF_036898095.1 Palaemon carinicauda | reverse complement strand
GTTGTAAAGGCAGGATGCTATAATCCTAGGGGCTCCAACAGGAATATAGCCCTGCGAAAACAAGGAAAAATAAAATATTTCAAGAGCAGTAACAACATCAGAATAAATATTTCCTATATAAACTACAAAAACTTGAACAAAACAAGAGGTAGAAAAATAAGATATTTCATAAATTTAAAAAATCTGGCATCTTCACGAAGAAATACAAGTCAATTACATTAATAAATATCCAGAAGCATGACTACTCTTTATTTGGAACATCTTAACATCAACAATTAATGTTTTAGATAAAACTATTTTTAATGCTGATGAAATATGTTGAAAATTTAGACATCATACGCCAATAACCTTTGTTCTTATTCTTTTTATTTTTATTATTTTTGAGTCATGGGAGACATTCCAAGAACTTCATTTTCTGAAAAGACTGAGATTCAACTTAAAGCTATTTTTGAATTAGGTGCTAAATTTTCTGCCAGTGGGAAAGGTTGCGAGCCATATTTCCCGGGAAATATCACAGTAATAGTAAAAGGTCACGTCAGGGAACCATTAGGTAAATCTCTCTCTCTCTCTCTCTATCTCTCTCTCTCTCTCTCTCTCTCTCTCTCTCTCTCTCTCTCTCTCTCTCTCTCTCTCTCTCTCTCTCTCAATGTACAGTATTGACTAGGAAATACTGTTTTACAGGAAAATGGGTAGTAGGTTGTCCAAGGCACCAGCCACCTATCGAGATACTACCAATAGAGAGTTATGGGGTCTTTTGACTGGCCAGACAGTACTACATTGGATCCTTCTCTCTGATTATGGTTCATTTTCCCTTTGCCTACAGTCACGCACCGAATAGTCTGGCCTATTCTTTACATATCCTCCTCTGTCTTCATACACCTGACAACACTGATATTACCAAACAATTCTTCTTCACCCAAGGGGTTACTGCGCTGTAATTGTTCACTGGCCACTCTCCTCTTGGTAAGAGTAGAAGAGACTTTTTACTTATGGTAAGCAGCTCTTCTAGGAGAAGGACACTCCAAAATCAAACCATTGTTCTCTAGTGTTAAGTAGTGCTATACCCTCTGTACCATGGTCTTCCACTGTCTTGGGTTAAAGGTCTCTTGCTTCAGGGTACACTCGGGCACACTATTCTATCTCATTTCTCTTCCTCTTGTTTTGTTAAAGTTTTTATAGTTTATATAGGAGATATCTATTTTAATATTACTCTTCTTAGAATATTTAATTTTTTCTAGTTTCCTTTCCTCGCTGGGCGTTTTTTCCTTTTGGAGCCCCTATGCTTATAACATCCTGCTTTTCCAATTAGGGTTGTAGCTTAGCAAGCAATAATAATCAATAATAATAATATGAATTGGCATTCATATTTAAACAAAGGATTACTGTAAACTGAGCTCTCATTCTAAACCACTTTATAGTTTACGTATTTACTTATTTCATCTTATCATTTATACATGAAATCTTTATCTAAAGAAAGTATGAAATAAAATCACATTGGATTAAGTTAATGGTAAACCAATTGTTTCACATCCTATGAAATCTTATTTTAGAGATAAATTCAAAATCTACCTTGATTATAAGTTACACGAATAGACAAAGGACTTTAGAAAAAAAATGTGAGATTTTCTAATCAAAGAAAATTGCTAATGGGAACGAAGTCTTGGTAAAAACATTTTGGAGTCGCCTTTACATAAAAAAAAAAAAAATTGCCCGGCAACCCATTTTTATAGAATATATATTTGCAACGAAAATATACCAGTATTGTAAAAAGTCAGAGGCTTTTGAGCGGAGCCGATTTTAAAATGTTTTGTTTCCAACATGAATAAGTAAAGTAGGTGAATTCTGTTATAGAAATGCAAAATCATATGGAAAAGGTTATTGTGCAATTATTAACTTTTACATAAATGAAACTATGGAATCGCAGTAACTTTTATACTACTATCATGGCAATCTGGGTTCAAAATTTCCAACCTTTGCCAAATATGTAAATCATATAATTCACTGGACAATTGTACGAGGTGAAATGTCTATAATTTTCTTCGGTAAAATAATATATTACGAAAGCCTTCGCACTTAAAACCTCTAAATATAGTTTACTTTAATAATAAAAAGAGATTAGTTTACCAAACTTTCAACTGTACTCCACAAGGCAATAGAAGAATTGGAAGACCAAGGCCTGCATGGCTGAGGACTATGAAGCGTGAAATAGGAGGTGATGAGTTGGGAAGTATTGATTTAAAAATAGAGACAACTGGCGAAATCTAACTGAGGCCCTTTATGTCAATTCGCGTAGGATATGATGGTGCAATTGGAATACATGAATATGATTCTTTATACAGTTATTATAATATTTAGTGGTGTTAGGTGTTGTTTACACATGCACATGTTTTAAATTTGAAGAATAAAATTATGTGATGTTTGTTGCAATGAAAATTTTTTCAAATCTACTTTTCGATTTAAAAGCTTGCAAGACAAGCTGTTAAAAGCGATGGCTTTATTCTACAAATAAACTTAAACATTAAATGCGTCTATTCAAATTCTGTTTATTATTCATGACCTACTCCAATATAGAAAACTCAAATGAAAAATAATTGCACGTGCATATAAGAGAAATTATGACAGGAGATAATGGATATAAGCAATTCGCTTAAAATCTAAATGTATGAAGCCTTCCACTAGTTATTTTGACAAAATATGGTGAAATCAATAAAACATTCGCTTTTTATAGTTATATTTAAATGTATATGAAAGAAAATAAATGTTAGAAACGCTCTAGACTAACAAAAATTTTTACTTATGTGTTTTTTTTTTAACTTTTTATAATTTGTACATGGGATATATTTATTAAACTTTGGAAATAGAAATGATGTTAATGATAAAAATACTTGCAGTCCAAATGCGCCACCATGAGATTATCTTCCAATATTTTTTTTTCCTTTTTTTTTTTTTGAGGATATGTCATCCTTTGCATTCGAAAAAGTTATGGAAAACCATCTTTTGGGTAATATGAAAAATCTTTTAGTCACCTAACGTTATTATTTACCAATAATATCTCAGGGAAATGTTGTGGTTCAGTAAATAGTATTTTTCCCACTTAAGTAAACTATATATATATATACGCTAATTATTCCTGTAAAAATATATTTACCTTTGATTTGTTTTGTATCCGCATTTCGATACTAATTTCGAAGAAATGGAAAAGGGTCATAATTCTATTATGTAATTTTCCTATTTTGTCATATATAAGATTTCAGATGAACTTAATAACTACAAACATTGAATTCGGTATTGTTGAAAAAAAGAACAATCAAGGAAACATGGTAAACCTTTATGAATCCAGTTACTCTACATTTCAAGGCCTGTCTACTGGTTCAGCTGCAACCCTAGCTGGAAAAGCAGGATGCTATAAGCCAAAGGGCTTCAACAGGGAAAAATAACCCAATGAGGAAAGGAAATAAAGAACTATATAAACTACATGAGAAGTAATGAACAATTGATATAAAATATCTTAAGAATAGTAACAACATTTGAAATATATATTTCAAATATAAACTATAACGAGAGACTTGGGTGAACCAGTTCAACATATATAATATGCTGCAAGTTTGAATTTTAGAATCTCCACCAATTCACCTGCCGGATTAGGAAGATCATTCCAAAATTTAGTCAAAACTGGAATAAACTTCTAGAATACTGTGTAGTATTGAGCCTCATGATTAAGAAGGCATGATTATTATAATTAACTGCCTACGTAGTATTACGAGCAGAATGCAGATTTCCCCATTTATGAAAAATCTTACGCAACATGCATGAAGAACTTATTGAACGACAGTGCTCGAGATTAATACTTTCTTCAGAAGAGATTGATCAACGATAATCCTATGAGACTTTTTAAATAAGCCCACTTTTGTGCAATTGAAGAAGAAACAGACCGAATATGTTTCTCAAAAGTAAATATGTTATCAAGAATCACATCTAAAATTTCAAGAGTCGTATAGAGATAAAGAAACATCATTAATACTGAGATCTAGGTATTGAGGAGCCACTGTCTTCAACTACATGCCCTATAATTTTCCACTTGCATTAATTTCAGCTAGATCTGTGCTAATGGTTTCATAAGGAGATAGAATTGAAGCAATTTCCATACTCACTATGGTGCTCATTAACAACTCTTTACAATTTATTACTCAAAAAGTCCATAATGATGCTAAGACAAGACCCACCCAATTCCAAGTGTTTGAGTTTGAAAACAAGGGCTTCATGATTAACTAACACTGTCAAAGGCAGCACTAAATTCAAGCCAAATTATACAAACTTCCTGACCACAATTTAGGTATTCCTGTACATCATTTGAGATATAAAGAAGGGCATCCATGTTCAAATGCCTTTACGAAAGCCAAATTGCAAACTAGGAAACAAATGATTGCCTTCAGCATACCTATTTAGACATTTTGCCAAAAAAAAAAAAAAAAAAAAAAAAAAAAAAAAAAAAAAAAACAGTAAAAACATCAGCTAATAGGGAGTTATGGAAATTGGGCTGGACTAGAACTACCCCAAACATATTCATGTAATGGAATAACATTACCTCTTCTTGCAAACTTACGGAAAATAACAAATAACTTTGGAGCTGAGAAATCAGCAGTCTATAACAAAAACAAAGGGAAAATACTAGTTGGGTCTACACCTCCATAAGCACCAAGGGTCTAGAAAAAAAAATTAGTCATTTTGCAGATACAAAAAGTATTCCTGAAGATCAATAAAATACCTTTTATAAAAGAAAGAGCATCCACAAGAAAACTTGCAGATCAAAAGTACTTTTAGAGCAAATAAAAGGCATTTAGTAGAAAAAAATGTTCTTTTGTAGATAAAAAAACATACTCTTGTAGATAATGTTCTTTTGTAGATCGAAACATAGTTTACTAGGCTAAAAATTTACTTTTTGCAGGTAAAAAAAATTCCTTTTTGTCGATTAATAAAAACTATTTTATGAATTAAAGAAAGTACTTTGGTGTATTAAAAATAATTCTTCTATCTGATAGAAAAGGTATTTTATAAATGATTAAAAGTCCAGATAAAAAGTCTTTGTAGAAAAATAGTTCTTAAAAAATGTGTACATCAGAAGTCATTTTGTAGTTCATAGAAGTATTTTGGCAAATCGAAAGCTTTTACGCATAAAAAAAGGTATTTTTCTAGATAAAAGACAGATTTAAAAAGTTATGTTATATATATATATATATATATATATATATATATATATATATATATATATATATATATATATATATATATATATATATATATATACATATATATATATATATATATATATATATATATATATATATATATATATATATATATATATATATATATATATATATAATATAGAATTAATCTGTATACCAAAACTCTACTTTCAAGATAAAGATAATCCATTTTC
This sequence comes from Palaemon carinicauda, assembly GCF_036898095.1. NCBI lineage: Eukaryota > Metazoa > Arthropoda > Malacostraca > Decapoda > Palaemonidae > Palaemon > Palaemon carinicauda. The sequence continues at coordinate 18,085,447 of NC_090736.1, read as the reverse complement.
TGATAAAAAAAAACTTAAAAAAACCGCTTATTGGTCAAAAAGGTCATTTTGCATATTAAAAGTCCTTTTGCTCATCGAAAAAGGCATTTTCAGACAAAAAAGTCCCTTTGTAGATCCCGGTCAAGCAAGTCTTTTAGTAGAGAGAATAAGTCCATATCTAGATTAAAATAGTACTTTGTAGATTAACAAAGCACTTTTGCTAGTTAAAAAAAAAAATAGTTTTGCAGAGTCGAGAATAAAAAAAATATATATGTTTTTCCTCAAATTCCATTACTGTTTCGTTAAGGTTTTTTGTTTTCTGTTCATTCTCTTCATCACAAATAATGCTAGAATGACACTTGGAATGACAAATATATTTAGATAAAATAAGGTTTAAAACTTCTGTTACAAAGAGTATTCACGAGTCGATATATTTTTTATTCAAAAACATATTTAAATAAATAGTAAAAATTGCAATTGTGAATACAGTGTACCTATGTCAAATGAAAAAATATTTGTGTAAATATACTTTGAGGTATATATATAAATATTATAAATTGGGATTGTAAATGTGTAATTCTTAATAAGAGATAAAAAAAAAAATGACAGGTCCTGTACTCTATTGCTTTCACGTGCTGTATTTTGTTAAGACATACGCGTTTCGATGAACTCTGAAGATATTTCTGCAATTTTGCTCCAAGGAATAAACACATCCATATCGTCTCTCTCTCTCTCTCTCTCTCTCTCTCTCTCTCTCTCTCTCTCTCTCTCTCTCTCTCTCTCTCTCTCTCTCATTAAGTTTCCTTTCATGCATTCAGATTTTGAGAATTTCTAAGCTTTTCCATTCTTTTTCTCCTTCCGTATTTTTTTTTTCATTTCCTTTTACCCTCGTTATATCAGTATTCAGTTATTGTTCCTTTATTCTCTGATTCGAATCATTGCCTCTATTCTATTTCCATTTGGTTTCTGGATAACTTCTTCTATACTCTTTACTCCTCTCCAATTCCTGCTAGGTTTCACTTTTTTTTCCAATTACTATCGTCCCATCAATCGTCAACATTTACTCCTTTCATTTATCCCTCCTCTCAATAACCACTTCTACTTCTCTAACATTCGAATAATTACTTCTTCACTATTTCCATGCGAGGACTATTTTTTTTTCCTCACCCGGCACTGTTTGACAGAGCACTAACTAACCTTTTCGCAATATTAATTTCCTTTTCACGAGAAGTTATCTCCGGCCATTTCCGGTATTTCCGAGAAAAATTGTCTATACCGGTCTCTCTTTTAATTCCTGTTACAACTGAACTCTAATTGTGTCGTTGCTGGTCGTTCTTTATACGTGACTGATACTCGTTTCTGTAAATTGAATTTGGAAATTTGGATTTTCTTACTTGTTTTCTTCCAAAATATTTCCATTTGTTGTCTCCACCTTTGTCACGCATTCGTTATGCTACAGTAATAATAATAATAATAATAATAATAATAATAATAATAATAATAATAATAATAATCATCATCATCATCATCATCATCATCGTTATTGTTATTGTTATTATTATTATCATTCATAGAATACTAAAAAAGTTAAAATTGGTTCAAACAAGGGACGAGCCATGAAATAATTATTGCTGCCTATGGTGTACAATGCAAGGTGCACTATAAATGGTAAGGGATTTTAACAACGCCAAAAATTTATTTACAGGAATTAAAACGGTGAGCTTTTATATGTACAAGTGTTATAATGGCAAAACATTATACGTACGGTTGTTACAATATCAACTAACAATTAACCACTTTTACATGGCAGGCAAGCTTATTTGGACAGATTTCATAATATCAAATATAGTATATAACTTGCCTTTGTGTGATCTATACAGTTATCTTCAGTAATTTCGGTACACTTTAGAAGACGTTTGGCACTGTTGGCAATGCTGCCTGTTAAACAAAGTCACTGAGGTTGTAAATACGTAATCAAAAGATTTGTTATCAATTTTACGAATGATATGTAGCAAAATATAGTAATTTTCTTAACAATACTTGGTAAAATTAATAAAAAGGGTTTTGATTGCTAGTTTACAAGCTCAGCGACTTTGTTTTACAGACAGCGTTGCAAACAGTCTATTTGCTAAACACGGCGTTACCTGCTACTATCTACAAACATCAGATGTCACCCAAGCTTCCGGCAAAGTGTACAGTTGGCTTCATTAATTCCTGGACACATTATGAGAAGTTAAGGAAACGTCAGTGTACCGGAATTATTGAAGGCAACTGTACCAGAATTAAGGAAGCAAACTGTTGTACAGACTGAGAGAACAGAGATAAGAATGTTAAGGTGGATTATGGGAATATCACTGTTTGAAAGATTGGAAAATGATGAACTAAGAAGAATGGCAGATGTTGTGAAGATTACAGAGATGACAAGAGTGTCACGACTGAGATGGTGTGGGCACGTTTTAAGGATGGATGGTTGGGAGGGAATGTGGAGGGCTTGGGAGGAACCTGTAAGAGGAAGAAGATCAAGAAGAAGGCAGATAATTAGATGAGGAGATAAGGGGAAGGATTATATGAAGAGAAGAGGTTTTGTGGAAGAGGATGCCTTTGAGGGGGCGCATCAGGCAACTAACCCCTTAATGTAAGGATAACGATAGAGAAGAACAACTGTACATATACATTGGTAAACATATTATGTACTCTAAGCCTTGGTATTATTATTATTATTATTATTATTATTATTATTTCTAGCCAAGCTACAACCTTAGTTGGGAAACCAAGATGCTATAAGCCCAAGAGCTTCAACAGGGAAAAATAGCCCAGTGAGGAAAGGAAATAAGGAAATAGATAAATGATGAGAACAAATTAACAATAAATCATTCTAAAAACAGTAACAACATCAAATCAGTTATGTCATATGTAAACTATAAAAGACTTTATGTCAGCCTGTTCAACATAAAAACATTTGCTGCAACTTTGAGCTCTACTCTTAACATCTAGATTTTTCACATTTAAACCTCTAGTAGATTCTGTTTGATTTTCCGACTCGAAAGATCATATATGACTATACCTGCAGATCCTCAGATATTCCATTCCCCTTTTTTCTAATTCTATGACCATTACTCTTCCCATCTATCTCTTGTCAGTTATCACTTCCCACTTATTCCTTCCTATACCCACCTTCCGGCGCAGTCTTTCCTTCCAGAAGAAGAATGATTAAATAATTTTCCCTTTTATTGAAGTCTGCTCAGATTTTGACCTCGCTTTCTAATTCAAAATTTACTAATCCATATATTGCATCTCCAAGAATCAATATTTATTTTGCGTTCCCCTCTTCCTTATTTTTTTTCAAATATTTCAGCACTTAAGCCATGGTAATGTAGCTTTCTATTAGTTCTTGGCATGATTCTAACTTCATTATAATAAACGAATAACATTTCTCAAAAGCTCCGTCTATTTTTATACCTTTCTTTTTGTCACTCAAACGGGTTGTTCAACCTTATGAACTTTCCATAAAAATCTATAAACTCATTCTTCAACTTATCTTCTTTGAAAAATATTACATATATATATATATATATATATATATATATATATATATATATATATATATATATGTATATATATACATATATATATATATATATGTATATATATATATTATATATATGTATGATATGTATATCATATATATATATATATATATATGTATATATATATATATATATATATATATATATATATATATATATATATATATATATATATATATATATATATATATACATATATATATATATATATATACATATATATATATATATATATATATATATATATATATATATATATATATATATTTATATATGTACATATATATATATATATATATATATATATATATATATATATATATATATATATATATATATATATATATATATATACATATACTGTAGTTTTCAAATCTTACCTAGTTTTCCTGCTCTGAAATAGTACTGTCTTTCTTATTTTTTTTGCAATTCATATTTCGATATCTAGAAATAACAATTCCTTTTTCACATCATTTCAGTCAGGATTACCTTCTATTTATATTGTAAGAATTGGCATTTATATTGTTTTTTATTTTCATTATTCTGACCTTGCTTCTAGTCATGAATTATTCAACATAATCATTGTACATATGCTGCTGATTTTAAAACTGCAGTTCATTGCGTTTATTCTATCTAAATAACGTCCTATTTTCCTGCCGTTACCTTGATCTCTCTCTCTCTCTCTCTCTCTCTCTCTCTCTCTCTCTCTCTCTCTCTCTCTCTCTCTCTCTCTCTCTCTCTCTCTTGTCTACAAAATTCATTTCATAAAAGTTTATGTTACAATGTTTATCATGAAAACAATTTTAAATCCGTTTGCGCAACATTAGCATTCAGTCTTCAGTTAAAGACATGATATTGATCTATCTTATGTCTAGTCTAGTTTGCTATGTACTCATCTACCCAGGAAACAGGAAAGTGCTTTATTTATTCATTCCAATAATTCATATATCCTCTAATCGTTTTAGCTGATTTTGAACTGCAGTCCCTCTTTTTA
>NC_090736.1:18073387-18075887 GCF_036898095.1 Palaemon carinicauda | reverse complement strand
AACAATATTTACAATTATGGTAAGCGTAAACACACAAATACATTCCTTCCCAACTTTCTATCATAACTAGATAGATCTAAACTCAAATTACCTACTGAGAAGACCAATGAATTAAATACCTTCTGCCACACCGCACCGGACATGATGCCTCTACTCGAGTCGCTTTCGGGAAGCCGATCAGAGACACTTAGAGATCCTTCTACAACAATCCAGATGAAAGAAATATAGAGTTCATTATACAACCGGAAATGGAAAAGAGACCTTCGACCTTCATTAGCTAAGAATGTTTTTCATTTCCCGTGTCCAGCAATAAGGAAGACCAAAAAAGTACGTAACTATATAATTACTAGTAAACACAAATAAAAAATGACGACAAAACCTTTAGATAGATACACATATACACGCACAGATTTATTTATTCTTACCCCCTCCCTCCTTTCCCACAACACGGCAGTTGTAGTTTCCGAGTGTACCTCTCAAGGTAACCCCTCATACCAGGGTATGAGTACTCCCACCCCCTCTGCCCAAATAGTTATACGTCTGGTAATGCTGCTCAGTGTGAATGGATATATATATATATATATATATACATATATATATATATATATATATATATATATATATATATATATATATATATATATTTGTGTATATATGTATATATACTGTATATATATATATATATATATATATATATATATATATATATATATATATATATATACATATATATATATATATATATATATATATATATATATATATATATATATATATATATATATATATATATATTTATACAGTATATATACATACATACATACAAATGCATACATACACAAATATATATATATATATATATATATATATATATATATATATATATATATATATATATATATATATATATATGTATGTATATATATATATATATATATATATATATATATATATATATAATATAAATACTGTCTTCTTATATATGTCTAAATTTTCCAATGTGATTTTAATCATCCTTTGAAAACCTTAGATGACCGCGGAGGTAGCAGCAGTAGGGGATTCAGCGTTATGAAGCTTCATCTGTGTGGATAACGGGTGAGGGTGGGCTGTGGCACTCTAGCAGTACCAGCTGAACTCGGTTGAGTCCCTTGTCAGGTTGGGAAGAACGTGGAGAGTAGAGGTCCCCTTTTTGTTTTGTTTCATTTGTTGATTTCGGCTAACCCCCATAATTGGGGGAAGTGCCTTGATATATGTTGAAAACCAAATCAAAATAGATTTCTTACAAATCATTAAGTCAACTGCCAAAGAATGTTACGCTCCTTCTCAATTATCGCAGGGCTTTATTATCTGTACACTGATTGATTTATTTTGTTTTTCTTTTTAGGTATCCTGATATCGAAGGTCATTGACAAGGATATCGTTTGTTATGAATAAAGAATTAAAGGAAATTTAATTTAAAATAAAAACACGGAGATGTCCTTATAAAATCATAAAAGCCTATAACCAGACGGGATTCTTTAGAAAAGATTAAAAATCCGGATATTTGTGTTGTTTTCCAATCATATCAAATTACCACTTTGTATTCAATTTCGCCTCTTTGTGGTAACAAGATACTCTAGTTAATTATATAAATACGGAGAACTTATAGATTGCTTAGAATGATGGAAAATTCCCATTCATTATTTGTACTTTTCGGTTGATGAAACATAATCTCCCCTCATAACAAACAGAAAGTGTCTGATATATATATAAATATATATATATATATATATATATATATATATATATATATATATATATATATATATATATATATATATATATATATATATCTTTCTGATCACGCTCAACGGAACACCAGGCGTACAACTACTCGTTCTCTCCATGTCCTCGAGCAAGGGGGAAAGGGAGTGGTTATACCCTGATGAGATGGGGTACCCCGAGTGGTAAGGGGGAGGGGATGGGAAGAATTGCATGAGCATGTGTGCACACACGCGTAGATACATATATAATTTCTAACAAGTCGTGTACAATGGCATAATCATATAATCCATCTCATGTTCGAAAGAAATTTATGATGGGCCAACACTATATTGAAAAAAAAAAAAACACTAAAGTATTTTCTTTATTATCATCAATGTCAATAAAATATGACCCTCCATTTCTTTCAGGATGAACGCCTGTGATTTTTTTTATCTTATTTCAATTCTAATTAAAACGTGGAATATATGACACGATTATCCAATACTTACTCCTGATAATGAAATGAGACACTTCATTAAGGTGAGTTATTATTATAATCTTAGAGCTCACGGAACTATGCGAGTCTGATATAGTAATCTTTGTATCATTCATTCTGATTTTCAGTCATATATACTCTGAATATACTGTATATATATATATATATATATATATATATATATATATATATATATATATATATATATATATATATATATTTATATATATATATATATATATATATATATATATATATATA
>NC_090736.1:18055887-18060887 GCF_036898095.1 Palaemon carinicauda | reverse complement strand
ATCCTCCTTCCTGAAAAACGGTGTCCAAGACACTCTCAACTTAGTGTAAGTTTTATGTAAAAGGAAAGACAACTTATATTGCAAATCACTGAGGTCATTGATCAAATTTAAACCCTTGAGTCGTTGAAAAAGCATTTCGAAAGGAAAGTAGAAGTCTGCATACTTAGGTCTGTAGGAGGGCAAATTGAAATCCAACCCAAATGATAACAAAAACTCTTCTCTTTTGGAGAGAACATAGTTAGATAAATTAAAAATACAACAGTTTCTCTTATTAAAATTAGGAGTAGCAACACCTAGTGCTTTCAGTTTCTTTTGATGTCGTAGTTGTACAGATGAGACATAATCATTTACAAAGTCATTAAAAAGTTTCTGATAAATAAAACGGTCAATAAAAGATAAATCCAGAAAAAGTTTTTCTCGAAGGCGACAAATATTAGTACTTGTATTTTCAATAAGTTTCTGCTTCGTCTCAATCTCCTTCTTAAGTAGTTCGTCCAAGGCATTTCTGTAGAATTCGGTGTGATATAACGAGGTCTTGTAGAGCCTGAACCGAACAAACTTGGGGTGTACTCCATTTAAAAGACAATACTGTAGGAAATCCAAATCACACTTGGCTTTCTCTTCTTTCAAGGTCGATTTCTCAAGTTTTCTCGAGGTGGTCAGGGTCACTGGTGGATAGCGATGTTGGAGGAGTTGCGAAAAGTGCTGAAAACGGCGACATCTCAGCTTAAACGCGAAGAGAAAGACGAAAAGAAGTCGATGCAACATCACGGACGTATCCAGGAATTACAGGTGAAGATATAATATATGGTGTGCAGCAGGGTCCAAAAAACATCAGTTAACAGGCCATAATTTATTTAGAGACGTTTCGAACATTGCAATGTTCATTATCAATCTGTAAAAGATATAAATATAAAATTCTTAAAATTTGTACAATAATTTAAAACAAAATAGTAAAAGAGTATTAAAACATTATTGATTTTATAACGAAAAATCGTAAAAAACTAAAACAGTAAAACAAAAGAGAACTAGTGCTCACCAGACCATCCATAGGAAAAGGTGAAGAACGAATGAGTAAAAATTGTTACCCACCTACGACTTCAGTTATGCTAAGAAAAGAGGAGAGGCAGAGATATTAGAGTTTAAAGAAGGAACAAGCCGTTTGATATATAATGACTCAAGGGTAGTTAGAAATATATATACTGTACATATATATATATATATATATATATATATATATATATATATATATATATGTATATATATATATATATATATATATATATATATATATATATATATATATATATATATATATATATATATATATATATATATTCACACACACACACACACACACACACACATATATATATATATATATATATATATATATATATGTAAATTTATATATATATATATATATATATATATATATATATATATATATATATATATATATATATATATATATATATATATATATATATATAATATGCATGTGTACGCTTGTGGATGTAGGTCAACGCGTATGTTCGTTTGCGTGTGTGTCTCTGTATATATATACATATATATATATATATATATATATATATATATATATATATATATATATATATATATATATATATATATATATATATATATATATATCATTTACGGTTAAAACGATACCAAATATACATCGTATACCTTTCCGAATGAAGTAGAGAAAAAAAATGAAACCACTCCACTACAGACTCTCAACTCCCCTTCCTCCTGATTCAGTGAACGCACACTTCGGTCCCTCAGAGCGGACTCCCTAGAAGTGAAGGGGGATCGTAAATCATGTTAATGGGCCCATAACACAGTGAAAATCAATAGGTAATCGACCTGTTCTGTTCTTACCTGGCACCTATGATCATAATTGTATTACGTTTTTTACACTTAGTTTTTTTTTTCTATTAATTTTTAGATAATTAACGAATGGTTATTGTATTGATATGATTTCCTACACAGACACGATCATATACGTATCTTTGCATAAATGCATACGAATGTGCATATATATATATATATATATATATATATATATATATATATATACATATAGATATATATATATATATATATATATATATATATATATATATATATATATATATATATATATATATATATATATATATATACACGAGTTTATCTATTCATTCATAGTCAAGACCAACTTTCTCATTTTATTTAGTCATACAAGTGAAAGAAATAAAATGCATTTTGCCATCCTTTTATAATGGGTGCTCCGATAAGACCTACTGGCTTTAGTTAATATATACTTTTGATTCCGGCGGTTATTGGTACATCCAGAATTCCTACATTTTTGTCCTCTCTAGAGATCACTGTAATGCGTAGCTCCTTAACCAAGTTTTTTTTTTTTCTTTTTTCAAGGGAAATATTGGTAAGGCCATATGAAGCACCGATGTTTCAAATATTATCTCTTCCAGGGATTACAGTTGTAATATACAGTACATGAACGGTTGCAGTAAGAATATTGAAAATTGTTCTTGCACGCAATCTCTCTCTCTCTCTCTCTCTCTCTCTCTCTCTCTCTCTCTCTCTCTCTCTCTCTCTCTCTCTCACACACATACACACGTATATTGATTAATGTTCTATGTTAAAAATAGGATATTTGACACCTTTATTCTCTGTTACCTAATTATATATTTCATTACTGTACCATCTCATTTCCCCTTCACCTTGTTATTTCTATTTTATATCCACATCCAATCTCAGCCGCTAATCTAGGAGGACTTTTTAATGGTCTCCATAACGGCCTATATCACTGAACTAAAAAATAATCATTCTTAACCAAGACTCAATTCCCAACATGCCTACCATTTTCCCGACCTGTCTCTTAGATTTTGTTGTTTTAAAAGTTCAGAGTATCAATTATCTGAAATGCCTTTAGAGTTTTTTTAGGTCTAAGACTTAAATAGTTTTGAAAGTAATAATGACCAAAGTCGAGGTGGGAACAAAGTTATACTAATGTAATCCAAAGATTAAATAATACGGATGACTTACAAAAATATAATTTTTTTACATATTGAAAGAGAATTTTTATCACTTAGTACAAATGAAGTGCTATCAAGCAGATTTTACTGAACATATTGCATAAGCACTTCAATTGCATCTCGATCCAAACTTGCCTATGCTTAATGAGGAGTAAACTGAATACAATACTGTAGTATTCAATTAAAGAAATACAAAAGACGGTTAGGTGCTACTTTCAGACAAGAACCCTGGTCCAAATTATACTATCGGTTTCGTTCAACAGTTTAATACACAACTAAATTTCGTTAACAGCAAATTACATAAAAGTTTAGGCTTAGTAATTAGACAGAGTGACAGAGCAACGATTAGACAGAGTTCTTATCACTTCGTTTCTTTAAAGCAATTCTAACACAAAATTCTACTATGCTTACATAGTTATATTAATACCAGAGTACCACAAGCAATGCAAACACACAATTGGTACTAGGCTTAGACAGTTATGTAAGTTTTTTTATAGTTTATATATGACATATCTGTTTTGATGTTGTCACTGATTCTAAAATAATTTATTGTAATTTTTTTTCGTCGTTTATTTATTTCCTTATTTCCTTTCCTCACTGGGGTATTTTTCCCTGTTGGAGCCCTTGGGCTTATAGCATCTTGTTTTTCTAACTAGGGTTGAAGCTTGGATAATAATAATAATAATAATAATAATAATAATAATAATAATAATAATAATAATAATAATAATAATAATAATAACACTTGAGTAATTCAAGCACAGCAAAGTCATTACAGTATTTTAGAAATAAGAGATGTACAAGAGAACAGAGGTATCAGTAGTCGAAGATTAATCATAACAACTGGCCAGTTTTGCGAAGACATTACCAAGGTGACTGCCAGAGAGGTGTGAGGTCTGCAATGCAAAACTAGCCTTTATATAACCCCATCCACCTTAGGTACTACATTACAGCTGTGCCACGTGATAAATGAAAAAACTTTTGAAATAAACGAACTTCATGTTTACTTAATTTCTTGTTACTAATATTATTTCTGTTCACTTGATAAAAACGCTTTTACAAAGAAACCCCTAAATACTAAGATATAAAATAATTTCGGAATCAAGACCCCTCTTAAATGACGTCACTTCCTTTCCAACTTCCAGGTATAGACAATTCTATTCGATTCTATTCATTCTAAAGCCTTCTAGATTTCCTTAACCCACGGCATAATTAAAATACACCGCATTAGATTTGTATGTATAGTAGTAGATTCATTAGAAATCATAATTCATTTAAAGTATTGATATAGATGTGAATAAGCAATTGCATAACAATAACTTAATGATAATAATGATAAATATAACTACCACTTTTACTACTCATATCACCATAACTATTCTTAGCTAACAAATATAATAATCCTCCCCTGCAAAGATTATTCCTAACATTGTCTTCCATTCTCACCGACCTGCCTTCCTCTTTATCCAACCTCCTGAACGCTGTCTGACGTAAATTATTATTCCAATTAAGGTTTATTACCAACGCCTCTGAACAGGAGTCATAATGTGCAACGAACTTCATAAGTCACAGTAAAGATTGGTATTTTTCCCGTAATCACATTAATCCTTCGCATTATTCATTTCCCAAAATTCTCACAATTGGAGGGTATGCGTCCTCACCTTCGCAGTGAGGCTTAATAACTATACGTTCGTATATTCATATAGGAGATATTTATTCAAATGTTACGGTTCTTAAAATATTTCATTTTTCTTGTTTTATTTCCTCACTGGGCTATTTTCCCTTTTGGAGCCCCTAGGGTTATAGCTTAGCAATTGATACTACTACTACTACTACTACTACTACTACTACTACTACTACTACTACTACTAATAATAATAATAATAATAATAATAATAATAATAATAAAGAATTCCTGGCATTAAAAACACATATGTGATGGTTTTTTCCTCA
>NC_090736.1:18043387-18045887 GCF_036898095.1 Palaemon carinicauda | reverse complement strand
AATTTACTTAAATATAAAGGTGCTATAATTTGTAGATTCCGCTAACCCTCACGACTAACCTAATTTACGTTAACAGCCCCTGGCTGCATTTCAGCTAAACTGTATTCACCATAGATTACATGAACGAAATAGTCTTCCTCGTAATACATGAATTATGTATTGCATAAATTACGTTGTAATGCTAATTACATAAGCGAAACAGGGGCCTGTCAGATATAATGTCACAACGTGTACCAACATATTTTTCAATTCGTTACTCAATTTTTTATAAACTCTAATTCTAATCGGAAAATTTCTGTAAATATATACTGTTCTTAGGCATATTTCAGCAAAATACAGGCGGCTGTAATTTTACCATACTTTGTTATTATCTTTTACGGGTTGGTGACCGTAGTATCACTCCTTTTCGTCAATATACCTGTTTTTATAACGGTAAACATCCTGGAATAAATATTGCCAGGTATTTAACATTTTTCTCATTGCAAATTTTTGACAGTGTAGACAGGAAAATAAAATTCTTTTCAGGAATGAAACTAAAAGAGTATGAGATGTTTCTTCCAAGTTTCTTCCAAATTTTCTCGTCTTTGAAAGTCCATTTCGGAGAATATAACTTCAGACACTTTTGGTACATTGATTGGATTGGATTCACAGATGTGGGCTATATAGCTAGGCACTGGGGCCTATGACCTCATTCAGCGCATAAGCATATTGAAGATAAAACCCTAGTTACCCTCTGAGTTAGAAGAGGCTGGTCAGCAAGACAGAAGGAACGAAGTAAGAACGGACTGATTGATTGATTGATTCTGGCATCCTGAAGAATGGTGGTAAAGTGGAAGGATATAAACCTTCTATTGCCTACCTACAGTGTACCGCAAAAGGTACACTGTAAGAACTATTCCCTACATCGATATTACGAGTTATAAAGGGATTTCTTGAATTGCTTATCAATTTAAAGATAATCAATTAACAAGGTTTTATACAGGTAACTGTGTCGTTAATGGTATTTACAGTAGTACCCGGTTTACGTCATTCGGTTTACATCATTACGCCGGTCATCCTTACATAGTAAATGGAAAAATATAATTCGCGTTATGGAATTTTACGCAACCTTATCTCAGTCTCCAAGTTCATTATGAAAATACTAGTGTACGCGACCTGTCAAAAATGACGCCTAAATATCTAGCTATGCACGTACACAGATTCAACTCTTCCTACACCTCCCCTTCCCTCAGGGGGAAACCCCTCTCACCAGGGTTAGAGTGACCGGATATATATATATATATATATATATATATATATATATATATATATATATATATATATATATATATATATATTTATATATATATGTATATATATACATATATATATATATATATATATATATATATATATATATATATATATATATATATATATATATATGTGTGTGTATATATATTTGTATATATATATGTACATATATATATATATATATATATATATATATATATAGATATATATATATATATATATATATATATATATCAGACAATTGTTCTTTATTATAAATGGGAGATTGATTATACTGTATACATACCCCGAACATAAAATATAATTACCCTGTAAGTATTAAAAAGTACATGAACTGCATCTGACAACCATATTTTCATCTTATCGAAGGCGTATATTACTGTACAGGTTTTCGTCTGTAATTTTACCCCGATCAATATTTCGATAATGATTTTATCAAAACAATGTGTTTAATGTTTATTTTATGACTATTCAAGAAAAAAATAAAAGGATACCAAAGTATCTCATGTAAAAGATAATTCTATTAAAATATATAAAAAATAATGAATGCATAGCACCAAGGAACTATTATTATTATTATTATTATTATTATTATTATTATTATTATTATTATTATTATTATTATTATTATTATTATTATTTGCTAAGCTACAGCCCTAGTTGGAAAAGCAAGATGCTATAAGCCCAGAGGCTCCAACAGGGAAAAAAATCCCAGTGAGGAAAGGAAACAAAGAAAAATTAAATATTTTAGGAACAGTAACGATATCAAAATAAATATTTCCTATATAAACTACATTAGTTGTTAACAAGTTACGGGTTGTACATACGCACTGCCCTTATCCTTTTATATCTCAGCAATCTTAGGATGTTCTAGCAATGTCTCACAAGATTATTTTAAATTGGTAATTCTAAAAGGTGCGTGATGACAAAGCAATGCAAATTGGACTTGATAGAGAGATATGAAAGAGGTGAAAAGGTGATAAACATAGGCCTGCCTCTGACAATGGTGTCCAACATTATACACAATAAAGAGCACATTGTCCAATATGTGACTGGATACCTCAGTTATCAAAACATTCTGAAATTAAATGGGTCGCTTATTATCCATTTGAGATATTTATTCTAATGCTACTGCTCTTAAAATATTTAATTTTTCCTAGTTTCCTTTCCTTACTGGACTATTTTCCCCGTTGGAGCCCCTGGGCTT
>NC_090736.1:18035887-18038387 GCF_036898095.1 Palaemon carinicauda | reverse complement strand
AGGACACCTTCCCAGAAATATCCGACTGGCTTTGTGAACAAGGAGACACCCCATTAGCGTATGACGACCTCAAATCATACCTTCTGCAGCAGTACTCGCCGTCGCCAGCCGCCCGTATAGCAAAGCTTTTTCAGCTCTCGCAACAACCGTTGGGGGACAAAAGGGCTTCGCTTGCCCTCAGGGAAATGACCAGTATCGCTCGCCTTCAACCTGCCGCAGACGGCTCTCCTCGTGAGGTGAACCTACTCCGTGCCCTTTGGATACGCCGTTTACCTGAACCTGTGCGCGCTGCCATACCCGATGTCGATAGTTTACCCATAAAGGACTTGATGACCAAAGCCGACGCCCTTATGGACAGCCATTTCAAGACCTCCATCAACGCCTCCACCCCTGACGACGAAGATGCCTATTCAACGTCGACCGAAGCTGACATGAATGCCGTAGGACATACACGCCTACCCCGTGACGTGCCGAAGCGGCGACAAACCCGCCCACCACCCACCAATCGCTCGCGCCCCAACGAACGACTTCTACAGCCACTTACTACCTCCCATCCGCCGCAGTTTTGCTACTACCACTTCAGATTCGGGGCAACCGCGAAGAAATGTGCCACAGATTATGAGTGGCCAAAAAACGTGTAAGTAGGCCATCGCTTGTGGCGGTGGCCTCCCATGTTTCTAATCTTTTCTTTTTACAGGATGCAGGAATGGGCGTGCGATTTTTGGTAGACACGGGTGCTTGTCGTTCTCTTTTGCCAAGGAAACTCTTCAAGGCACAACGTAGTCTGTCTACATCTGCCGACGTCCGCTTGGTAGCTGCCAACGGATCTGCGATACCCACCTACGGTTACGAGAGCCTCACATTATCGTTCGGAAACGGTAAATTCAATTGGAAGTTTCTCGTTGCTGACGTCACAATGCCAATCCTCGGTGCGGATTTCCTCTCTCATTTCCACCTTCTGGTCGATGTCGCCCACCGACGATTGGTCAACGCAGACTCGTACTTGTCGACACCTCTTCAGCCCGCCCCCTCTAACCTCGCTCTCCACATCAGCGCACCCACGGATGCCTACGCCCACCTCCTCACGTCGTACCCGGAAGTTTTCCGTCCAGAACTTCGCCAAACGCCCACGGTTCCTGCCAAGCACGGTATTTATCACCATATCAAGACGACGGGACCCCCAGTCATCGCAAAATTCAGACGTCTGGCACCGGAACGATTGGCAGCCGCCAAACAGACGTTCGCCGAAATGGGGAAAATGGGCCTTTGCCAAAAGGCCTCCAGCCCATGGTCGTCACCCTTACACATCGTTCTGAAGAAAGACGGCTCCCTCCGTCCGTGCGGGGATTACAGGCGCCTGAACATGCAAACAGAACCGGATCACTACCCCCTCCCAAACATCGCCGATGTAACCTCCTACCTGCACAAAGCAAAGGTTTTCTCTACGCTCGAACTCCTGAAGGGGTATTATCAGGTGCCTATGAACCCAGAAGACATCCCCAAGACCGCCATCACCACTCCGTTTGGCACATACACCTTCAATTACTCCTGTTTTGGCCTTCGTAATGCTGGGGCAACGTTTCAACGTCTCATGGATGGCATCTTAGGGGACCTCCCTTTCTGTGTATGTTATGTGGACGACATACTTGTGTTCTCCTCCTCAAAAGAGGAACACCTCCGTCACCTGCGCATCGTGCTCGACCGCCTGCAACAAAACGGCCTTGTAGTCCGGTACGACAAGTGTACCTTTGGCGCCAACGAAGTGTCGTTCTTAGGGCACCGTATCACTCCTGAAGGAGTCCATCCCCTCCCTGAGAAGGTAGCAGACGTTCAGAATTTCCCCACGCCCTCGACCGTCAAAGCTCTGCAGGAATTCTTGGGCATGATCAACTATTATCACCGTTTTCTGCCAGCCATTGCCGCCACTCTTGCTCCCCTCTACGCCTCCCTCAAGGGCAAGACAAAGGACTTGAAGTGGGGTCCCCTTCAAGAAGCAGCCTTCTGCAATGCAAAGAAGGCCCTATCAACTGCTGCGGCTCTCACTTTTCCTATCCCACACGCCCCTCTCCTTCTCTCCACCGATGCCAGCGACGTCGCTATTGGTGCAGTACTTGAGCAGGTGGTCAAAGGCTCGCCCCGCCCATTGGCCTTCAGCAGAAAACTGTCCAAGGCAGAATCGGGTTATTCTACCTTCGATCGAGAATTGCTGGCGGTGCACTTGGCTGTCCGTCACTTTCGCCATTTCTTAGAAGGTACGCCCTTCGTCCTTCGCACAGACCACATGCCTCTGGTGCACGCCTTCACTCGACAGTCTGACGCCTGGTCCGCCCGTCAACGCCGACATCTCTCCGCCGTGGCTGAATACAATTGCACCCTCCAATACGTCCCTGGGAAAATGAATCCCGTTGCCGATGCCCTGTCAAGAAACACGTTGGCTGCCGTTCAACTGGGATTGGATTACAACGCCCTGGCTGAAGCCCAACGACGGGATCCAGAGTAT
>NC_090736.1:17995887-18030887 GCF_036898095.1 Palaemon carinicauda | reverse complement strand
TTGCCGGAGGATGATGCGGGAAATACTTACCGTCACGAAGATAGAATGGGGAGATGATATCATAAACGAGCAGTAGTGCCTCCATTATTACTCTAGAGTGGTTCTTAAGCAGTAACATTAGCAGGAGGTGTATGACGAGTCGTTATCACTCTCATATAGTTGGGGAGAGGATGGCTATGTGATAAAAGGCTTTTTATGGCGCCCATAGATACGAAGATTGTCCAGAGATTAGGTCACGAGTCTCAAGGTTTTCTGAAGGTAACGAAATTTATTTCTTCAAGAAACAATAAAGGATGATATCTTATTAGGGACAACATCTTGATCAAATGAACTCCTTTCGACACCAATGGAAGACTTTCAAGTATTAAAATATTCTCTCCTTCGTTCCTTACTTATTCCATCCCACTCATCTGGAGTTGAGAGAGAATTCTGGTCACTTGAAGGATTAATTCCACATTAGATGCCTTACAGAGTCCTTACCTGATCCGGGTAGCCAGATTAGTCCGGGGTCACTCCCCCGTTGACTGATAAAAACAACTATAGAACCAAAGGCTCCTATAGTGTTCTTCCTTATTATTTACAGACTCTTTTATATAGTTTTTCCTTCGGTTAACTTTCATGTAAAATTTCTAAACGCGTTATGACAGTTACATTACTCATTTTCAATCATTAGTAAAAAAAACATTAAAAAGTTCTCATATGAATAGACCACTTTCTCGAAAGAGGGTTTAAATATGATTTAATTCAGAACATGATAACATATAGATGCCTTTCTTTAGGCAAAAGTCAGTAACAACCGTTAAGAGATTAACCTAAGCTATGTTCCTACAATAAAATATAGAAACAATCTTTATGTTATTTTTTATATATATATATATATATATATATATATATATATATATATATATATATATATATATATATATATATATATATATATATATATATATATATATATTGTACCAACCGTGTTTCACACAATTGTACATAATTCCTTTTGTATATATTATGCTTGTATCTTCGCTCCTCCCTCGCACTAAAACGAACATGAAAATTCCTGTCTGGTTTTTCCTCTGTGATATTGTCTGTCTTGTGAACTTGTCATGTCCTGTTGCCTTGAGGTTTTGTATATAAGGAGAGTGTTCCACAACAATATAACTCAGTCGTTTCCAATCTGCCTTTGATTTCACAACTCCTCTCTCGGCCCGTCACATTGGTGACCCCGGAAGTCGACTCGCTCCCACCGCCTTCCACCCCCACCCCCTCGCCCCTTCATCGTTGGTACTATGGCGGACTCTACGGCAGTTGGTGCTGCGGCCGCTCCATTCAAACTTTCATCGTTTGCCAGTGGAGAGGCGTTTGCTTGGTTTCAGCGCGCAGAAGTCCAGTTTCGTATCAGGGGCGTGACTCGCTCAACCACCAAAGTGGATTATGTTCTCGCGGCGATACCCGAGGACACCTTCCCAGAAATATCCGACTGGCTTTGTGAACAAGGAGACACCCCATTAGCGTATGACGACCTCAAATCATACCTTCTGCAGCAGTACTCGCTGTCGCCAGCCGCCCGTATAGCAAAGCTTTTTCAGCTCTCGCAACAACCGTTGGGGGACAAAAGGGCTTCGCTTGCCCTCAGGGAAATGACCAGTATCGCTCGACTTCAACCTGCCGCAGACGGCTCTCCTCGTGAGGTGAACCTACTCCGTGCCCTTTGGATACGCCGTTTACCTGAACCTGTGCGCGCTGCCATACCCGATGTCGATAGTTTACCCATAAAGGACTTGATGACCAAAGCCGACGCCCTTATGGACAGCCATTTCAAGACCTCCATCAACGCCTCCACCCCTGACGACGAAGATGCCTATTCAACGTCGACCGAAGCTGACATGAATGCCGTAGGACATACACGCCTACCCCGTGACGTGCCGAAGCGGCGACAAACCCGCCCACCACCCACCAATCGCTCGCGCCCCAACGAACGACTTCTACAGCCACTTACTACCTCCCATCTGCCGCAGTTTTGCTACTACCACTTCAGATTCGGGGCAACCGCGAAGAAATGTGCCACAGATTATGAGTGGCCAAAAAACGTGTAAGTAGGCCATCGCTTGTGGCGGTGGCCTCCCATGTTTCTAATCTTTTCTTTTTACAGGATGCAGGAATGGGCGTGCGATTTTTGGTAGACACGGGTGCTTGTCGTTCTCTTTTGCCAAGGAAACTCTTCAAGGCACAACGTAGTCTGTCTACATCTGCCGACGTCCGCTTGGTAGCTGCCAACGGATCTGCGATACCCACCTACGGTTACGAGAGCCTCACATTATCGTTCGGAAACGGTAAATTCAATTGGAAGTTTCTCGTTGCTGACGTCACAATGCCAATCCTCGGTGCGGATTTCCTCTCTCATTTCCACCTTCTGGTCGATGTCGCCCACCGACGATTGGTCAACGCAGACTCGTACTTGTCGACACCTCTTCAGCCCGCCCCCTCTAACCTCGCTCTCCACATCAGCGCACCCACGGATGCCTACGCCCACCTCCTCACGTCGTACCCGGAAGTTTTCCGTCCAGAACTTCGCCAAACGCCCACGGTTCCTGCCAAGCACGGTATTTATCACCATATCAAGACGACGGGACCCCCAGTCATCGCAAAATTCAGACGTCTGGCACCGGAACGATTGGCAGCCGCCAAACAGACGTTCGCCGAAATGGAGAAAATGGGCCTTTGCCAAAAGGCCTCCAGCACATGGTCGTCACCCTTACACATCGTTCTGAAGAAAGACGGCTCCCTCCGTCCGTGCGGGGATTACAGGCGCCTGAACATGCAAACAGAACCGGATCACTACCCCCTCCCAAACATCGCCGATGTAACCTCCTACCTGCACAAAGCAAAGGTTTTCTCTACGCTCGAACTCCTGAAGGGGTATTATCAGGTGCCTATGAACCCAGAAGACATCCCCAAGACCGCCATCACCACTCCGTTTGGCACATACACCTTCAATTACTCCTGTTTTGGCCTTCGTAATGCTGGGGCAACGTTTCAACGTCTCATGGATGGCATCTTAGGGGACCTCCCTTTCTGTGTATGTTATGTGGACGACATACTTGTGTTCTCCTCCTCAAAAGAGGAACACCTCCGTCACCTGCGCATCGTGCTCGACCGCCTGCAACAAAACGGCCTTGTAGTCCGGTACGACAAGTGTACCTTTGGCGCCAACGAAGTGTCGTTCTTAGGGCACCGTATCACTCCTGAAGGAGTCCATCCCCTCCCTGAGAAGGTAGCAGACGTTCAGAATTTCCCCACGCCCTCGACCGTCAAAGCTCTGCAGGAATTCTTGGGCATGATCAACTATTATCACCGTTTTCTGCCAGCCATTGCCGCCACTCTTGCTCCCCTCTACGCCTCCCTCAAGGGCAAGACAAAGGACTTGAAGTGGGGTCCCCTTCAAGAAGCAGCCTTCTGCAATGCAAAGAAGGCCCTATCAACTGCTGCGGCTCTCACTTTTCCTATCCCACACGCCCCTCTCCTTCTCTCCACCGATGCCAGCGACGTCGCTATTGGTGCAGTACTTGAGCAGGTGGTCAAAGGCTCGCCCCGCCCATTGGCCTTCAGCAGAAAACTGTCCAAGGCAGAATCGGGTTATTCTACCTTCGATCGAGAATTGCTGGCGGTGCACTTGGCTGTCCGTCACTTTCGCCATTTCTTAGAAGGTACGCCCTTCGTCCTTCGCACAGACCACATGCCTCTGGTGCACGCCTTCACTCGACAGTCTGACGCCTGGTCCGCCCGTCAACGCCGACATCTCTCCGCCGTGGCTGAATACAATTGCACCCTCCAATACGTCCCTGGGAAAATGAATCCCGTTGCCGATGCCCTGTCAAGAAACACGTTGGCTGCCGTTCAACTGGGATTGGATTACAACGCCCTGGCTGAAGCCCAACGACGGGATCCAGAGTATCAAGCTTGTAGGACATCCTGCACGTCCCTCCGTTGGGAGGATTTTCCCCTCGAAAACTCCAACACCACTCTCCTCTGTGACGTCAGTACTGGTAGACCGCGACCTTGGATTCCTGCTCCCATGCGCCGACAGGTGTTTGATTTCATCCACGGCCTTTCACATCCCTCGTGCCGTTTTACTGCACAGCTGCTGAAGGCAAAGTTCATTTGGCACGGCATTTCTAAGGATGCTAAGGATTGGGTCCGTGCCTGTACTTCTTGCCAAACTTCCAAAGTACATCGACACACGGATTCAGGAGTGGGCACCTTTCCTCAACCTCAGCGTCGTTTCGCACACATTCACGTCGATGTTGTAGGCCCCCTACCCACATCACAAGGACATTGTTACCTGTTTACCGTCATCGACCGCTTCACTCGTTGGCCTGAAGCCATTCCCATGGAAACTGCAACGTCCGCCTCATGTACATCTGCCTTACTCTCTGGATGGATTTCAAGATTCGGTATCCCTGAGCATATTACTTCTGACAGGGGAACCACTTTCACCTCTCAATTATGGACGTCATTAGCGAATCTCCTGGGCATCACCCTACATCAGACAATGGCCTACAACCCCGCTGCCAATGGAATGGTTGAACGTTTTCATCGCACCCTCAAAGCAGCTTTGATGTCCCGCTGCAAGGATTGCAACTGGTTTACTCAGCTTCCCTGGGTCCTCCTTGGACTAAGGACCACTCCTAAAGACGCCCTGGACGTCTCGGCAGCCGAAATGGTGTATGGCGACCCGTTGGTCGTCCCTGCCGAGTTTTTTCCTTCTACAACCTCCTCCGACGATCTCCAGCGCATACGTCACGTCGTGGGAAAATTTACTCCGTGCCGCCAGACTTACAAGCCCCCAGCGAAGCATCACATACCAACGGACTTGCACTCTGCAACGCATGTCTTCCTGCGCAACGACACCAGCAAGCCACCGTTAACGCCTCTTACACGGGACCTTTCCTTGTGATCCGACGCAGTCCGAAAGCATTCCTCCTAAACATTCGGGGCAAAGAAGACTGGGTCTCCATTGATCGTCTAAAACCTGCTTATCTTCTGCCAGATGACCCGCCTACAGTTCGCCTCTCTAGATCAGGGCGCCCTATTTAACATGTACAGTATGTCTTTTTTAGGGGGGGAGCCATGTACCAACCGTGTTTCACACAATTGTACATAATTCCTTTTGTATATATTATGCTTGTATCTTCGCTTCTCCCTCGCACTAAAACGATCATGAAAATTCCTGTCTGGTTTTTCCTCTGATATTGTCTGTCTTGTGAACTTGTCATGTCCAGTTGCCTTGAGGTTTTGTATATAAGGAGAGTGTTCCACAACAATATAACTCAGTCGTTTCCAATCTGCCTTTGATTTCACAACTCCTCTCTCGGCACGTCACAATATATATATATATATATATATATATTTATATATATATATATATATATATATATATATATATATATATATATATATATATATATATATATATATATATATATATCTATATCTATATATATATATATATATATATATATATATATATATATATATATATATATATATAGATATAGATATATATATATATATATATATATATATATATATATATATATATATATATATATATATATATATATATATATATATATATATATATATATATATATTTATATATATATATATATATATATATATATATATATATATATATATATATATATATATATATATATATATATATATCTATATCTATATATATATATATATATATATATATATATATATATATATATATCTCTATATCTATATCTATATCTATATCTATATATATATATATATATATATATATATATATATATATATATATATATATATATATATATACATATATATATATATAAATAGATAGATAGATAGATATGGAAAACCATACACACAAACGATTCTGCTGTAGTGCACATAACTTTATACAAATCATTGACTTTATAAGACGGCATTTTGTATGTCACAAGAGTTTTACTTTATTTCTTGAAACACTCCACTTCTTTTCAATATGTATGAATTTCAGCTTTAGATTCTTATTTGCACTTGGAGAATTGTGTGCTGCTTTGCATTTATAGGGGAAGCACCAACTTCTTGTGATGTTTTGATGGTTTTACGTCTTTTCTATCGTTTATGGCAGGAAAATCTTCCAGTACACTTGGTATATGATTACTGTGTAAATGATTTTTCAATGACGTCCAATAAAAGTCCTTTTCTCTAAAGTGTTTAGAACATAAACATAAGTATTTCACTGAAGTAACGTTTTCACGTCTTGACGGGGAACATAAACAAAGATAAGTACGGTAATAAAATAAAAAAGTGAGAAACTGAATTAATAAGGGGAATTGGATTAGTCTGTAATCATTAGCATCAGCTGCCAATTAACTTGATCTGTTTCCAATAAAATGGTCCAATGATGTTCACACCTTAAAATAACCGTTCACCTAAGAAAAAAGATGGTGTGAAGCAACGTAAAAAGCGGTTCTCAGATGGTCTCAAGATGATTTAGTATATAAGAATTTCCTTCGTTATACCCCAGGGGGAGCAGAGCTGTTTGAGTGGAGCAATTAGTTCTCTCTCTCTCTCTCTCTCTCTCTCTCTCTCTCTCTCTCTCTCTCTCCACAGTTGTAGTGGCATGATAGGAGGGATAGAGACACGGTATCCTATCTTGCTCTCTCTCGCTGTGAGTGTGGGGGAAAAGCTCCCTACCACTTCTGTGGTTCTTAAAGTGTGAAGTAAGGGACTCTCTCTCTCTCTCTCTCTCTCTCTCTCTCTCTCTCTCTCTCTCTCTCTCTCTCTCCCTCTCTCTCTCTCTCTCTCTCTCTCTCTCTCTCTCTCTCTCTCCCTTTGGTTGTTGGTTACTGAAATTTGAAAGGGATATGTAAGAGAAACTTTCTCTCTCTCTCTCTCTGGCTGTTGGTTATTGAAATTTGAGAGGGAAAAGTAAGGGACTCTCTCTCTCTCTCTCTCTCTCTCTCTCTCTCTCTCTCTCTCTCTCTCTGGTTGTTGGTTATTGTAATTTGACTGAAAAATGTAAGGGACTCTCTCTCTCTCTCTCTCTCTCTCTCTCTCTCTCTCTCTCTGGCTGTTGGTTATTGAAATTTGAGAGGGAAAAGTAAGAGACTCTCTCTCTCTCTCTCTCTCTCTCTCTCTCTCTCTCTCTCTCTCTCCTGACAAAATGGCTGGGAAGGGAATAACATGAAAGGGGTTTCTACATCATAGTAGGAGGTCAGTGGTAGGAAGGAAAGACGATGCACTCATGGGATTAAGAGTGAGAGAGATTTCTCTGACCTCAGTGAAAATAATGAGCTATAAGAGGAACTTATCCGACCTTGGTGGAAATAATGAGGTATGAGAGGAACTTATCTGCCCTCAGTGAAAATAATGAGGTATGAGAGGAACTTATCTGACCTCAGTGAAAATAATGAGGTATGAGAGGAACTTCTCTGAACTCGGTGAAAAAAAAGAGGTAAGAGAACTTATCTGACATCGGTGAAAATAATGAGGTATGAGGGGAAATTCTCTGACCTCAGTGAAAAAAAAAATGAGCTATGAGAGGAACTTATCTAACCTCGGTGAAAAAAATGATCTATGAGAGGAACTTATATAACGTTGGTGAAAATAATGAGGTATGAGAGGAACTTATCTGACTTCAGTGAAAAAAATGAGGTATGAGAAGAACTTATTTGACCTCGTTGAAAATAATGAGGTATGAGAGGATCTTCTCTGGACTCGGTGAAAATAATGAGGTATGAGAGGAACTTATCTGACTTAAGAGAAAAAAAATGAGGTATGAGAAGAACTTATCTGACCTCAGTGGAATTAATGAGGTATGAGGGGAATTTCTCTGACCTCGGTGAAAAAATGAGGTATGAGAGGAACTTATCTGACCTCTGTAAAAATAATGAGTGAAGAGAGGAATTTATCTGCCCTCTGTGAAAATAATGAGGTAAGAGAGGAACCTATCTGACCTCTGTGAAAATAATGAGGTATAAGAGGAACTTATCTGACCTCTGTAAAAATAATGAGTGAAGAGAGGAATTTATCTGACCTCTGTGAAAATAATGAGGTAAGAGAGGAACTTATCTGACCTCTGTGAAAATAATGAGGTATGAGAGGAACTTATATGACCTCTGTAAAAATAATGAGTGAAGAGAGGAATTAACTGACCTCAGTGAAAATAATGAGGTATGAGAGGAACTTATCTGACCTTGGTGAAAATAATGAGGTATGAGGGGAATTTCTCTGACCTCAGTGATAAAAAATGAGGTATGAGAGGAACTTACCTAACTTCGGTGAAAATAATGAGATATGAGAGGAACTTCTCTGAACTTGGTGAAAATTATGATATATGAGAGGAACTTCTCTGAACTCGGTGAAAAAGAATGAGGTATGTGAATAACTTATCTGACCTTTGTGAAAATAATGAAGTATGGGAGGAACTTATCTGACCTCTGTAAAATAATGAATGAAGAGAGGAATTTATCTGACCTCAGTGAAAATAATGAGGTATGAAAGGAACTTATCTGACCTCAGTGAAAATAATGAGATATGAGAGGAACTTATCTGACTTCAATGAAAATAATGAGGTATGAGGGGAACTTTCCTAACCTCAGTGAAAATAATGAGGAATGAGAGGAACTTATCTGACCTCAGTGAAAATAATGAGATATGAGAGGAACTTATCTGACTTCAATGAAAATAATGAGGTATGAGGGGAACTTTCCTAACCTCAGTGAAAATAATGAGATATGAGAGGAACTTTTCTGAACTCAGTGAAAATAATGAGGTATGAGAGGAACATATCTGACTTCAGTGAGAATAATGAGGTATGAGGGGAACTTTCCAAACCTCATTGAAAATAATGAGTTATGAGAGGAACTTATCTGACCTCGGTGTAAATAATGAGGTAAGAAGGGAACTTCTCTGAACTCAGTGAATATAATGAGATATGAGAGGAACTTCTCTGACCTCAGTGCAAATAATGAGGTATGAGGGGGACTTATCTGACCTCGGTGAAAATAATGAGGTTTAAGAGGAACTTATCTGACCTCAGTGAAAATAATGAGGTATGAGAGGAACTTATCTGACCTCGGTGAAAGTAATGAGGTATGAGGGGAACTTCCCTGAACTTAGTGAAAATAATGAGTTATGAGAGGAACTTATCTGACCTCTGTAAAAATAATGTGTGAAGAGAGGAATTTATCTGACCTCAGTGAAAATAATGAAGTATGAGAGGAACTTCTCTGACCTCAGTGAAAATAATGAGTTATGAGACGAACTTATCTGATTTCAGTGAAAATAATGAGGGATGAGGGGAACTTTCCTAACCTTAGTGAAGATAATGAGGTATGAGGGGGACTTATCTGACCTCGGTGAAAATAATGAGGTATGAGAGGAACTTATCTGACGTCGGTGAAAATAATGAGGGATGGGGGGAACTTCCCTGAACTCAGTGAAAATAATGAGTTATGAGAGGAACTTATCTGCCCTCGGTGAAAATAATGAGATATGAGAGGAACTTAGCTGACCTCAGTGAAAATAATGAGGTATGAGAGGAACTTATCTGACGTCGGTGAAAATAATGAGGGATGGGGGGAACTTCCCTGAACTCAGTGAAAATAATGAGTTATGAGAGGAACTTATCTGCCCTCGGTGAAAATAATGAGATATGAGAGGAACTTAGCTGACCTCAGTGAAAATAATGAGGTATGAGGTGAACTTCTCTGAACTCAGTGAATATAATGAGGTATGAGAGGAACTTATCTTACTTCAGTGAAAATAATGAGGTATGAGGGGAACTTTCCTAACCTCAGTGAAAATAATGAGTTATGAGAGGAACTTATCTGACCTCAGTGTAGATAATGAGGTAAGAGGGGAACTTCTCTGAACTCAGTGAAAATAATGAGGTATGAGGGGAACTTCTCTGACTTCAGTGAAAATAATGAAGTATGAGGGGAACTTTCCTAACCTCAGTGAAAATAATGAGGTATGAGAGGAACTTATCTGACCTCGGTGTAAATAATGAGGTAAGAAGGGAACTTCTCTGAACTCAGTGAATATAATGAGGTATGAGGGGAACTTCTCTGAACTCAGTGAAAAAATGAGGTATGAGAGGAACTTCTCTGAACTCAGGGAAAAAAATGATGTAAGAGGGGAACTTCTCTGAACTCAGTGAATATAATGAAGTATGAGGGGAACTTCTCTGAACTCAGTGAAAATAATGAGGTATGAGAGGAACTTCTCTAAACTCAGTGGAAATAATGAGGTATGAGAGGAACTTATCTGACCTCAGTGAAAATAATGAGGTATAAGAGGAACTTCTCTGAACTCGGTGAAAAAAAAATGAGGTTTTAGAATTTATCTGATATCGGTGAAAATAATGAGGTATGAGGGAACTTCTTTGACCTCAGTGAAAAAAAAATGAGCTATGAGAGGAACTTATCTAACCTCGGTGAAAATAATGAAATATGGGAGGAACTTATCTAACGTCGGTGAAAATAATGAGGTATGAAAGGAACTTATCTGACTTCAGTGAAAAAAATGAGGTATGAGAAGAACTTATTTGACCTCGGTGAAAATAATGAGGTATGAGAGGAACTTCTCTGGACTCGGTGAAAATAATGAGGCATGAGAGGAACTTATCTGACTTAAGAGAAAAAAATGAGGTATGAGAGGAACTTATCTGACTTCAGTGAAAAAAATGAGGTATGAGAAGAACTTATTTGACCTCGGTGAAAATAATGAGGTATGAGAGGAAATTATCTGACTTCAGTGAAAAAAATGAGGTATGAGAAGAACTTATTTAACCTCGGTGAAAATAATGAGGTATAAGAGGAACTTATCTGACCTCTGTAAAAATAATGAGTGAAGAGAGGAACTTATCTGCCCTCTGTGAAAATAATGAGGTATGAGAGGAACTTATATGACCTCTGTAAAAATAATGAGTGAAGAGAGGAATTAACTGACCTCAGTGAAAATAATGAGGTATGAGAGGAACTTATCTGACCTCGGTGAAAATAATGAGGTATGAGGGGAATTTCTCTGACCTCAGTGATAAAAAATGAGGTAAGAGAGGAACTTACCTAACTTCGGTGAAAATAATGAGATATGAGAAGAACTTCTCTGACCTTGGTGAAAATTATGATATATGAGAGGAACTTCTCTGAACTCGGTGAAAAAGAATGAGGTATGTGAAGAACTTATCTGACCTTTGTGAAAATAATGAAGTATGGGAGGAACTTATCTGACCTCTGTAAAATAATGAGTGAAGAAAGGAATTTATCTGACCTCAGTGAAAATAATGAGGTATGAGAGGAACTTCTCTGACCTCAGTGAAAATAATGAGGAATGAGAGGAACTTATCTGACCTCAGTGAAAATAATGAGGTATGAGGGGAACTTTCCTAACCTCAGTGAAAATAATGAGGTATGAGAGGAACTTATCTGACCTCAGTGAAAATAATGAGATATAAGAGGAACTTATCTGACTTCAATGAAAATAATGAGGTATGAGGGGAACTTTCCTAACCTCTGTGAAAATAATGAGATATGAGAGGAACTTTCCTGAACTCAGTGAAAATAATGAGGTATGAGAGGAACATATCTGACTTCAGTGAGAATAATGAGGTATGAGGGGAACTTTCCTAACCTCATTGAAAATAATGAGTTATGAGAGGAACTTATCTGACCTCGGTGTAAATAATGAGGTAAGAAGGGAACTTCTCTGAACTCAGTGAATATAATGAGATATGAGAGGAACTTCTCTGACCTCAGTGCAAATAATGAGGTATGAGGGGGACTTATCTGACCTCGGTGAAAATAATGAGGTTTGAGAGGAACTTATCTGACCTAAGTGAAAATAATGAGGTATGAGAGGAACTTATCTGACCTCGGTGAAAATAATGAGGTATGAGGGGAACTTCCCTGAACTTTGTGAAAATAATGAGTTATGAGAGGAACTTATCTGACCTCTGTAAAAGTAATGTGTGAAGAGAGGAATTTATCTGACCTCAGTGAAAATAATGAGGTATGAGAGGAACTTCTCTGACCTCAGTGAAAATAATGAGTTATGAGACGAACTTATCTGACTTCAGTAAAAATAATGAGGTATGAGGGGAACTTTCCTAACCTTAGTGAAGATAATGAGGTATGAGGGGGACTTATCTGACCTCGGTGAAAATAATGAGGTCTGAGAGGAACTTACCTGACGTCGGTGAAAATAATGAGGGATGAGGGGAACTTTCCTAACCTTAGTGAAGATAATGAGGTATGAGGGGGACTTATCTGACCTCGGTGAAAATAATGAGGTCTGAGAGGAACTTACCTGACGTCGGTGAAAATAATGAGGGATGGGGGGAACTTCCCTGAACTCAGTGAAAATAATGAGTTATGAGAGGAACTTACCTGACCTCAGTGAAAATAATGAGATATGAGAGGAACTTAGCTGACCTCAGTGAAAATAATGAGGTATGAGAGGAACTTATCTGACGTCGGTGAAAATAATGAGGGATGGGGGGAACTTCCCTGAACTCAGTGAAAATAATGAGTTATGAGAGGAACTTACCTGACCTCAGTGAAAATAATGAGATATGAGAGGAACTTAGCTGACCTCAGTGAAAATAATGAGGTCTGAGAGGAACTTACCTGACGTCGGTGAAAATAATGAGGGATGGGGGGAACTTCCCTGAACTCAGTGAAAATAATGAGTTATGAGAGGAACTTACCTGACCTCAGTGAAAATAATGAGATATGAGAGGAACTTAGCTGACCTCAGTGAAAATAATGAGGTATGAGAGGAACTTATCTGACCTCGGTGAAAATAATGAGATATGAGAGGAACTTAGCTGACCTCAGTGAAAATAATGAGGTATGAGGTGAACTTCTCTGAACTCAGTGGATATAATGAGGTATGAGAGGAACTTATCTGACTTCAGTGAAAATAATGAGGTATGAGGGGAACTTTCCTGACCTCAGTGAAAATAATGAGTTATGAGAGGAACTTATCTGACCTCAGTGTAGATAATGAGGTAAGAGGGGAACTTCTCTGAACTCAGTGAATATAATGAGGTATGAGGGGAACTTCTCTGACTTCAGTGAAAATAATGAAGTATAAGGGGAACTTTCCTAACCTCAGTGAAAATAATGAAGTATGAGAGGAACTTATATGACCTCGGTGTAAATCATGAGGTAGGAAGGGAACTTCTCTGAACTCAGTGAATATAATGAGGTATGAGGGGAACTTCTCTGAACTCAGTGAAAAAATGAGGTATGAGAGGAACTTCTCTGAACTCAGTGAAAAAAATGATGTAAGAGGGGAACTTCTCTGAACTCAGTGAATATAATGAGGTATGAGGGGAACTTCTCTGAACTCAGTGAAAATAATGAGGTATGAGAGGAACTTCTCTAAACTCAGTGGAAATAATGAGGTATGAGAGGAACTTATCTGACCTCAGTGAAAATAATGAGGTATAAGAGGAACTTCTCTGAACTCGGTGAAAAAAAAATGAGGTTTTAGAACTTATCTGACATCGGTGAAAATAATGAGGTATGAGGGAACTTCTTTGACCTCAGTGATAAAAAAATGAGCTATGAGAGGAACTTATCTAACCTCGGTGAAAATAATGAAATATGGGAGGAACTTATCTAACGTCGGTGAAAATAATGAGGTATGAAAGGAACTTATCTGACTTCAGTGAAAAAAATGAGGTATGAGAAGAACTTATTTGACCTCGGTGAAAATAATGAGGTATGAGAGGAACTTCTCTGGACTCGGTGAAAATAATGAGGTATGAGAGGAACTTATCTGACTTAAGAGAGAAAAATGAGGTATGAGAGGAACTTATCTGACTTCAGTGAAAAAAATGAGGTATGAGAAGAACTTATTTGACCTCGGTGAAAATAATGAGGTATGAGAGGAAATTATCTGACTTCAGTGAAAAAAATGAGGTATGAGAAGAACTTATTTGACCTCGGTGAAAATAATGAGGTATGAGAGGAACTTCTCTGGACTCGGTGAAAATAATGAGGTATGAGAGGAAATTATCTGACTTAAGTGAAAAAAAATTAGGTATGAGAAGAACCTATCTGACCTCGGTGGAAATAATGAGGTATGAGGGGAATTTCTCTGACCTCAGTGAAAAAAAGGGGTATGAGAGGAACTTATCTAACTTCTGTGAAAATAATGATATATGAGAGGAACTTCTCTGAAATCGGTAAAAAAAATGAGGTATGAGAGGAACTTATCTGACCTCCGTAAAAATAATGAGTGAAGAGAGGAATTTATCTGCCCTTTGTGAAAATAATGAGGTAAGAGAGGAACCTATCTGACCTCTGTGAAAATAATGAGGTATGAGAGGAACTTATCTGACCTCTGTAAAAATAATGAGTGAAGAGAGGAATTTATCTGTCCTCTGTGAAAATAATGAGGTAAGAGAGGAACTTATCTGACCTCTGTAAAAATAATGAGTGAAGAGAGGAATTAACTGACTTCAGTGAATATAATGAGGTATGAGAGGAACTTATCTGACCTCGGTGAAAATAATGAGGTATGAGGGGAATTTCTCTGAACTGTTATAAAAAATGAGGTATGAGAGGAACTTACCTAACTTCGGTGATAATAATGAGATATGAGAGGAACTTCTCTGAACTTGGTGAAAATTATGATATGAGAGGAACTTCTCTGAACTCGGTGAAAAAGAATGAGGTATGTGAAGAACTTATCTGACCTTTGTGAAAATAATGAAGTATGAGAGGAACTTACCTGACCTCTGTAAAAATAATGAGTGAAGAGAGGAATTACCTGACCTCAGTGAAAATAATGAGGTATGAGCGGAACATATCTGACCTCAGTGAAAATAATGAGGAATGAGAGGATCTTATCTGACCTCAGTGAAAATAATGAGGTATGAGAGGAACTTATCTGACTTCAATGAAAATAATGAGGTATGAGGGGAACTTTCCTAACCTCAGTGAAAATAATGAGATATGAGAGGAACTTTCTGAACTCAGTGAAAATAATGAGGTATGAGAGGAACTTATCTGATCAGTGAAAATAATGAGGTATGAGAACTTATCCTACCTCAGTGAAAATAATGAGTATGAGAGGAACTTATCTGACCTCGGTGAAATAATGAGGTATGAGAGGGGATCTTCTCTGACTCGGTGAAAATAATGAGGTATGAGAGCAACTTATTTGACCTCGGTGAAAATAATGAGGTATGAGAGGAACTTCTCTGGACTCGGTGAAATTAATGAGGTATGAGAGGAACTTATCTGACTTAAGTGAAAAAAATGAGGTATGAGAGGAACTTATCTGACTTCAGTGAAAAAAATGAGGTATGAGAAGAACTTATTGACTCGGTGAAAATAATGAGGTATGAGAGGAAATTATCTGACTTCAGTGAAAAAAATGAGGTATGAGAAGAACTAATTTGACCTCGGTGAAAATAATGAGGTATGAGAGGAACTTCTCTGACTCGGTGAAAATAATGAGGTATGAGAGGAAATTATCTGACTTAAGTGAAAAAATGAATATATGAGAAGAACCTATCTGACCTCGGTGGAAATAATGAGGTATGAGGGAACTTTCTCTGACCTCAGTGAAAAAAATGAGGTATGAGAGGAACTTATCTAACTTCTGTGAAAATAATGAGGTATATGAGAGGAACTTCTCTGAAATCGTAAAAAATGAGGTATGAGAGGAACTTATCTGACCTCTGTAAAAATAATGAGTGAAGAGAGGAATTTATCTGCCTCTGTGAAAATAATGAGGTAAGAGAGGAACTTATCTGACCTCTGTAAAATAATGAGGTATGAGAGGAACTTATCTGACCTTGTGAAAATAATGAGGTAAGAGAGGAACTTATCTGACCTTTGTGAAAATAATGAGGTAAGAGAGGAACTTATCTGACTCTGTAAAAATAATGAGGTATGAGAGGAACTTAACTGACTTCAGTGAAAATAATGAGGTATGAGAGGAACTTATCTGACCTCGGTGAAAATAATGAGGTATGAGAGGAATTTCTCTGAACTGTGAAAAAAATGAGGTATGAGAGGAACTTATCTGAACTTCGGTGAAAATAATGAGATATGAGGAACTTCTCTGAACTTGGTGAAAATTATGATATGAGAGGAACTTCTCTGACTCGGTGAAAATAATGAGGTATGAGAACTTATCTGACCTTTGTGAAAATAATGAGTATGAGAGGAACTTACCTGACCTCAGTGAAAATAATG
This sequence comes from Palaemon carinicauda, assembly GCF_036898095.1. Lineage (NCBI taxonomy): Eukaryota > Metazoa > Arthropoda > Malacostraca > Decapoda > Palaemonidae > Palaemon > Palaemon carinicauda. The sequence goes on along the minus strand of NC_090736.1, from coordinate 18,014,625 downwards.
AGGTATGAGAGGAACTTATCTGACCTCAGTGAAAATAATGAGGTATGAGCGGAACTTCTGACCTCAGTGAAAATAATGAGGAATGAGAGGAACTTATCTGACCTCAGTGAAAATAATGAGGTATGAGAGGAACTTATCTGACTTCAATGAAAATAATGAGGTATGAGGGGAACTTTCCTAACCTCAATGAAAATAATGAGATATGAGAGGAACTTATCTGAACTCAGTGAAAATAATGAGGTATGAGAGGAGATTTCTTCTTTCCTAACTCAGTGAAAATAATGAGTTATGAGAGGAACTTATCTGACCTCGGTGTAAATAATGAGGTAAGAGGGGATCTTCTCTGAACTCAGTGAAAATAATGAGAAGATAGAACTTGGAGGAATAAAAGCCACTGGAGTTGCCTTGACTCCAAGTCCTTATATGAACCAAGGAGAATTTCCTTATTAAACCCACATGTAAATGAACCCTGAACCCTTGGTCAGTCAGTAGTCAGTACTCCCCTATTGACTGGTAAAAATCCAGACCTACAGAAAGAGTATTCCGTAAGACTTGGGTAAAAGCAGCCTTGGAACCAAAGATACCATGCCAGTGTTATTGCCTATCATCTTATTGGTAAGTTTATAATTACTGACATGGATAAGGGATTAAACCAAATATTTCCAGGGCAACTATCCCATAATGTAACTTGAAACCCCCCCCCCCATGAGAGATTTGTGATAAAATAACACGCATGTAATTGTCGTACTGCCCTGGACTATAATTGCACAATGAGAGCAATAATTGTTCTGATACCCTGACCAAAGTTATAGGTTATTGTAAATATATCAAAATCAAAATATATAACACAACGATGCAAGGAGCTTATACAAATGAATCAAAGTTTTGGAGAAAATATCGATGTAAAATAATATAGTAAACGAGAAATCGATTTATATTCGGGTACCATTAATGTTCTCGACAGAAAATTTAGGTGCAAAATTCGTATAAAGTCTACAGGAGTTGCACATATATTTATGCAGGAAATCTTGCCGGTATTTCTCTGTACCTTGCAGTCATCAACATGGATTATTGTACTCGTCTCTGGCCATCCGATTTTATGACGTAATCCTAACAAAGCAATATTTACACACTCCCCTTTATCTAGTGCCATACCCCCTTTTAAAAAACTTATATAAGGGTATTTTAAATATCGGCGTACTTCGAAACATATGTTGCATAAGAATAGCTTTGGAAATGATAATAAAAAAACATATATCATTTATTTTTTTAGAATGTATCTTTTTTATGTCTGCCAAACATCTAAAGGCATTTAGCTTAGAATAAAACAGCACAGGGGCTCTTTTAATTATGCTTCGGCCTCCCAATGGCTAGGATTTAATCACAGAATAAACTGGTCAAACGAGTACAGTATCCTATGTTTATGACTATACCCAAAGAAACATTGTAGAATCCTGCTTAAATTATCTGTACCAAAAGTCACAATTTGAACCTAAACCCTGGTCTGGTTTCCGTCTTTATCCGGAATTATCCTCATTCCTAAAACTTTAAAGGTTTAAACGCCACTCATGAATGGCAGGGGCAAGGGGCAGTGGCATTTCACTTATCTGGAATCATCAAGAAACTGATAGCTGTGGAATCCCATTCTCCTGTATAAATACAATGTCTTCATACAATTATTCTTTTTTGTTCTTATTGCGAGTCCGTCGATGTCATTAATAAGACAAAAGTATTAACTTCAATCAAGTCTTTTTATTTCTACATTCGTGGTCATAATACATACACACACACACGCACACACACACACACACACTCACACACACACACACACACACACACACACATATATATATATATATATATATATATATATATATATATATATATATATATATGTGAAGTTTTGCATATTTAGACGTGTTTTTCATTTTCAAATAAGCCATATATATTTTTGATACATTAATGTCTGGATTCTCTTTACAACCTCGGGATTAGAGCCCCAGGCGAAATCTCACAAAGACAAGAGCTTGTGACCGGCCGGGAATCGAACCCTGGTCCGGCAAATATATACAGTATATATATATATATATATCTATATATATCTATATGTATATATATATATATATATATATATATATATATATATATATATATTTATATATAAATATATATATTATATATATAAATATAAATATATATATATATATATATATATATATATATATATATATATATATATATATATATATATATATATATATATATATATATTTGAACACAAAGAGATGTAGGCAAAATTTAGATTTATTCTTAGCATAGACTATTTGCATATTGACTACAGAGATACTTAATCCCAGGTTATATAATTCACAACAAAACTGGATCCAAAAATCTCAATGCAGTAAAAGTAAAATGTGCCAGCAACTTTAATGTTATTTTTTCTCCGGAACCAAATCAGAACATATATATATATATATATATATATATATATATATATATATATATATATATATATATATATATATATATATATATATATATATATATGTGTGTGTGTGTGTGTGTGTGTGTGTTTGTGTGTGTGTGTGTGTGTGTGTGTGTGTGTGTGTAAAACCCTTTTAAATATCAAGGAATAAACATACAAAACGTAAGCCTAACCCAAGCATTAAAATTTCCTATTGAAATAAAATGAGCACATTCTACATTTTTGTCCATTTTGTAAAACCCGGATGTAAAATCTAATTTAATAGAAGAAGAAAAACCTGCCCAAACTACAATACTCACCTGAGAAAAAGAGCCAAGAACAGGAAATCTTAAGCTTGAAGACCAGTCTCTTCTGCATAGCATCAGAAGTAACAGGTAGGATTCAGTTCACTCCAGTTGGACTCTAAAGTTCACTTATTGTCAAACCTGCAATAAAATCAGAGAAACAATAAAAAAAAAAAAGCTTTTGGCACTTTATGAGAGTAAAGCTTTCAAGGTATGCAACTTTTTCATAACAAGGTTCCACATTTTCCAAATATGTAAGGTGTGCTTACTCGTAGGTCTAGGAAATTAGAATTAGCATTAATCTTCGAAATGAAATAAATTTTAATATTTTTCTTAAGGTTGTTATTCTAATGTTAATAACTTATATTTAATAACTTTTATTTCTCAAGTTTAAATGAAAATAAATTACTAGTTAGTAATACGATGTTATAAGATGTGAAATCAACACTATATAATTTGAATATGATACTAATTATGCCATATGTATTTTTTTTTTTTTCTAAATTAACAGAGGAACAACTTAGGCCTTTTGCAAACATTTGCCACTTATTGCAACATCTAGACTCTGAAGTCGAGGTTTAGGATTTTGAGAGTCAGGTAAAAAGTTGTTTACTATGGTAAGGGGTGAAGTTATTTCTTGAAGTTAAGCCAAATTTTTTTTTGATGTTTGGTGATACGTTTCTGCTGTGATTGTGGGCAAAGTTATTTTTTGATGTTGATTCAAAGTTATTTATGGGGTAGGGTGATAAATTTTTACTGTGATTGTGGGCAAAATTATTTCTTGAAGTCAAGTCAAGTTTTTTGGGGTTGTGTGAAAAGTTTTGTTGTGATGGGGGGCACAGTTATCTCTTGGGGTTGGGTTCAAAGTTATTTTAGGGATTCGTTGCAAATCTATTTGTAGGAGTTGGATCGAAAGTTATCTTTGGAATTAGGTGCAAATTTATTTCTTTGGGATGGGTAAAAATTTATTTTTGTGATTAGATGCAAATCTATTTCTTGGAGTTGGGTTCAAAGCTATTTTTAGGATTAGGTGCTAATCTGATTTTGGGATTAGGTGCTAATCTATTTCTTGGGGTTAAGTCCAAAATTTTAGTTGGGATAAGGTGCAAATCTCTTTCTTTGGGTTGGGTTCACAGTTATTTTTGGGATTATGTGCAAATAAATTTCTACGGGTTAGGTCCAAAGTTATTTTGGGGATTAGGTGCAAATCTCTTTCTAGTAGTTAGGTTTATGGTTTTTTGGGATTAGGTCAAATATATTTCTAGGGATTGGGTTCAAAGTTATTTTTGGGATTAGGTGCAAATCTATATCTAGGGTTGGATCCGACGTTATTTTTGGAATTAGGTGCAAATATATTTCTAGGGGTTGTGTTCAAAGTAATTTTTGAGATTAGTTGCAAATCTATTTCTTGGGGTTAGGTCCAAAGTTATTTCTGGAATTAGGTGCCAAGGTATATCTTGGGGTTGTGTTCAAAGTTATTTTAGGGATTAGGTGCAAATCTAGTTCTTGGGGTTTGGATTCAAAGTTATTTTGGAGATTAGGTGCAAATAAATTTCTTGGGGTTGGTTTCCAAGTTATTTTTGGGATTAGTTACAAATCTATTTATAGGCGTTGGGTTCAAAATTATTTCATGGTATTGAGTGCAAAGTAAATTTTATGGATTGCCTCAAAATTTATTCTATGAGGTTTGGTGCAGTTAATTTTGATGGGTTGGTAGTAAAGTAATATTTCATGTGAAACAAATAAATTTACATAGTATACTTTACCGTAATTGGAGAACTCCAAGGCACGTTTCGTCAAGTGTACCTGAAGATAAGAACAAATTATACATAATTAAGTCTATTCCATTGAATAAATGTTAGCTACAGTTTAGCATTCCAAAGTTCCACTAAACGTCATAATCATAGGAGTTAATCAAAACTATTACGGTATTTCATAATAGTGACATAACTATAAAATTCAGTACACAAGTAATTTACGAATTTGTAGAGAGAGAGAGAGAGAGAGAGAGAGAGAGAGAGAGAGAGAGAGAGAGAGAGAGAGAGATTCCTTGTATTTGATGTCATAACATTACAAGAAGTGACCTAAAATTGAATAATAATAATAATAATAATAATAATAATAATAATAATAATAATAATAATAATAATAATAATAATAATAATAATAATAATGACTTTTAAGCAAATTTCCCTTTGGCACTCATTTACAAATAACACTTACGAAGTACTTTTATTTGAAAGAAGACTTCATTGTACCCAAGATATTATATTACATAAGAGGAGAAATACAAAATAGAAGTGCTTGTCTTGAATAGCATAGTTTATTTAGATGTTTGAAAAATTATTCGCGAGAGAGAGAGAGAGAGAGAGAGAGAGAGAGAGAGAGAGAGAGAGAGAGAGAGAGAGAGAGAGAGAGAGAGAGGGTCAAGAAGGAGGGAGACTATAGATGTCTTAACACTTGAAGGAATGAAAGTGGACTCGTAAGTAACAAGGTTGTGGAAGACTCCAGTGTTTTTATTACCATGTACTCAGTCACACAATTCACGCACACGAAGTTTTTTCCTTTTTATTTCTTCCGTTGACTTGAAAACAAAAAAAATAATTATATAATACGTTGATATTATCTGTGAATTCGTTGACCCTTATTATTTTATGCAATGACCTAGTTTTCGGTGTATCAAGAAGTTTTATATATATACATATATACATACACACACACACACACACACACACACATATATATATATATATATATATATATATATATATATATATATATATATATATATACCCCTTTTCAGAGGGGTTCCTAAATTTAAGGTGTTGAAAGGGTTTACGTATCACCATAATCAGAAAAGTTTTTCTAGTCAGGACCACCCATACTAGGTTGGTTTCCTGTGAGCAAGCAGACGAAAATCTCCCACCATCACCAATCCACAATGGGCAGCGTGGTAATGAAAACTAGTCAAATCCCAGCCATGAATTGTCATATCAGAGGTCTTTGTCCTGTAGTGGACTAGAAACGGCAGCATTTAGTGTGTATATATATATATATATATATATATATATATATATATATATATATATGTACACATATATATATATATATATATATATATATATATATATATATATATACATATATATATATATATATATATATATATATATATATATATATATATATATATATATGAGAGAGAGAGAGAGAGAGAGAGAGAGAGAGAGAGAGAGAGAGAGAGAGAGAGAGAGACTTGCAGGATCTAGAGTGGGATAGGATAAGTATTGATGAGATATGTTGGTGTAACATAGAATAAGATAGACTCATACACTTTGGAAAATCATCATGTTCTTGAACGTTTAGTTATATTTCTATCATAACACAGTTATGCCTTACTTACATTGGAATAATTCAATAATTAAACTGATTTACACCTTCCATAGTAAACTTGCATAGGTATTAATACTAATGTCTACTTATCCAAATGTTAAAAAATGTATTAATGTTCTCACACTTGTTAGCATGATGCAGTTTGCACACACAACTGTTTATTGTCTAAGAGTACTTCACCTATGTCTAGCTTGTATAAAAATCAATATTTTCCCCTTTGGTACCTCAATTATAGGAAGCAACTTCATCCTTATAAATTTGCCCTCTTTGATATTGATGATTGATAGTAGTTTGGTGACAAGGATTCAGTCCCTCATCATTTGCCTATGTTATAGCCTTCACATTAAGTAGAAACTAAGAATAAGTGGTGGAGAGGGATGAATTTTGAACAGTGTAACTGGAGAAAACTCCCCATGTGCATAATGCAATATACTTCAAGTTGGACAGCAAGAAGTTGAAAACGCGTAAAGAAGTTAAACAAGTTACTGGTGTAGTTGAAGAATTCAAAGAATTCAAGTAAAGCTTGTCAAATACGTCCTACCTTACATATTAAAATTCTAGATTTGTCTATTTACTTGCATGCCTTGACTCTACGTCGTTCATATTAATTTAGGTAATTTATCAATTTACATAATGATTTAAACTAGCAAGACAATTAGGGAAATATTTAATTTCACTAAGTTTTAAGAGAGATAAAGGATAAGAAATTTTTATACATAAAGACTGTAACCGCTAATGCCCGGCCATCTTTAATTTCCTTTTGAGCAAAAGCCCGGGGCTTGCACCTTCTATGCTAAGTCGCTCTAATAGCAGTAGCAGTTTCCATTTGAACGACCATTACCATAGGAAGATCGTCCGGCAGTTGGCTCGGCACGGACTCCACGACATCCAGCTTACACCTCCAGTTTTATATATTCTAAGCAAAACCATCAAAAAACTCTAAAGTTAACTACACCTTTCATTAGGGTCCAAACATTACTGGGAATAAAATAATCTGCAAATTAATCTATAAGAGAGATTTCCCGAGTGCCTTATGTGGATGAGATCATGGTGAGGGGTAGATAGAGAGGGTTTGAGTATCCTCTTCGCACTCCCCAGAAGAGATTAGTTCACCAAACTATCAACTGGGCTTCACAAGGAGCTAGAAGAGTTAAAATACCCAGGCCTACATGGCTGAGGAATAGGAAACGAAGTAGATGATGAATGGAGAAGTATTGATTTAAAAGCTCTAAAGAAAACTGTCGAAATTTAACCGAGACCCTTTTGCGTCAATAGGCGTAGGAGGAGATGATGATGATTCAAAAATAGATTAGACAGCAAAATTAAAAGCCGGTTCATACTTTCAAAGCAACCACTCATCAGCAGTTTCTCAGAATCCTAGTCAAGAACGAAAATTTTCTTTTTTGGGCTTAGGCCATGTCGTGCTGATGGAAGTTCCTTCGTTGGTAGCTTCCTAAGTTATATGTGACTACAGTGATATATCCCAGAGAATTTACCGAAGGTACCCAGAATTCTAACTCCTGGAGCGAGTATCCCTTAAATCTCTCCAAGGGATATCGCGTAAGGACGTATCTTGACACGTCTCCTAGCTATTTACACCCCAAATAGCCTTTCGTTACGAGAGGGAATGTGGCAAGAAAAAATAGGAGAGTCTTAGAGAGGTAAACACTCGACTCTCCTAATGTACTGTAAAATAGTTCGGGCTTCCGCTGCTATGCGGCGACACCAACCATTCGTTCGTTTGTAGCTTTTGGTGACAGCATTTATTAGTGTTATCTCGCTATTTTCGAGGAATTTCTTTGCTAATGATGGATTCTCCCGCTTCATCAGCATCTGGAAAGTTAAGTAATATCTTTAGATTGTGTAAATGTAGGCTCTTGCCAGTTTTTGATCTCGATTGATATCGTAATTAACGTAACAAGAGCCTTTGCCAGCTGGATGGTGTCATGGACACGATCGTTCTTTCGTTCATTTAGTTAGCAAGAACGATATTCCCGGCATTATTGCTTTAATGACTTTAGCTATCTAGAAGTTTAGCTAGGAATTTTTATATTATGTCATTGTTGTTGTGTTTTTGGCCTTTGAAAAGAGCCTCTCTGGTGCTAGGCTAGTAGCCTAGGCACTTTCACTCCTAATGCATGATATAACCTTCCTGGTAAAGTTTTATTGAAGCTTAGGCAATATTTTATACATTTTAGATATTACTAATACTATTTCTTTTTCCTCTTCCATATAGTATACTAGAGTTACGTAGAACGTTTCTCTAAGCTCTTTAGCTTAATAGCTTTAGTGCTTTAGTATACTTCATATGTCCCCATTACTCTTGTATTGTCTTTAGGGGTAAGATAGACATCATTGCCCCTTTAAGTCAATACTATCTCTATGAGATATAAGAGTAATTCCCTTTCCCTCTGATTAGCCTAGGCTATCCTCAGTGAATTTGCTGTTCCCTACGGTTTGGTGAATTCTCTGGGGCGTTTCGTTTCTCTCTCTTTTTCTCTGAGCTGGCAACTGAGTTTTCGGACGTTCTCTCATTGCCTAACCCAACCTGGGGAATTGAATTCCCCTATTTGAGGTTACTATGAGGACAGAATCCTTCAGGTTAGGTAAGGCCCTAGGGTACCTCTTTCGTGTTGAATGATCCAACACCCTTATGGCAATGGTCCTACATATGCTCCTATGGATGTCTGTGGACCTGGCTTGAGTTTTTCTGTCCGTAGCTAGTACGCTGCTGGCAGATAACCTCATATCTTTGAGTGTACCTTAGAGTCCTCCCTTGGACTGCCTTCCATATGCCTTAAGATGGGATATGGTTGAGTGGAAGCCCGAATTTATTTACCTCTTCCACTGGCACACTCTTTCAGGATGTAGACGTCTTAGTTGATCTTTGCCGTCTTCTATCCTTATCTTTTTCTCCTACTATCAATCATCGGCTACGTCAGCAGTTAATTCTGCCGCCAGTTTTGGATGGCTAGGCTAACAGTTCGCTGTTAACCTTTTCCTCGGACATCGTAGACCGATCCCGCTGGTTAGGTCCTTGGTATGTCTGCCGGCAACTGAGTAGCTTGCCGGCAACTATCCTATGCCTTCCATCCAAATATTAAACTTTATTTTTCCGGCGGCTTCCGGCAGGTCTGGTAGATACCAGTCTGCCGGAATATGCCGGACTAGCCTAATATGCTGATTGCCGGCAGGTTCGACTAGACGCTGGCCTGTCGGCATAAGCTAGCCTGCCCATCCTGCTGACGTTTCCGGCGGGACCGGCAGTGTCGGCGAGGCCAGCAGTGTCGGCAGGGCCGGCATTGGCGGCATATCCGGCAGGCCCGGCAGTGTCGGCGGGGCCGGCAGTGTCGGCGGGGCCTGCAGTGTCGGCGGGGCCGGCAACATTGACGGCATACTGCCGCCGACAACTGCTGTACCCATGAAAATTTTTTATTTTTTCCAGCCTACAAGTGGTTCTTGTACAGCCATTTGTGAGACCATCATATAGAGAGATGATTCTCTTCTATAATAATGGTTATATCCATTTAATATTATCCACTATATTGAACATTTTAAGAGGATGTGTCAAGAAGACACTAAATATCTTAGATATTTCCTCTATTATTATCAACTTCTTTATGAATTTTTTAGTTCAATTGGGGGGGGGGGGGGGTCATAGACAATGGCTGATCGGGAAAAACATGTGGGTGTCTTTCCTTCTATAGCTTACCCTATCCAAGCTAAATATTATAACTGTTGTTATGTTGAAATCAGAAGATTTCACAGAAAACTCATTTGCTTTTCTTTTATTTACAGGAGGAGCATCCTGAGTGCGGGAACAACTTTTGTAAGGTCCGCAGCAAGGACTTTTACGGACATGGCGTGTGTAGGTCTCCCGCCCGCTGTTCCATCACCAAAGGGGCTCTCAAGTACTGGGACCCGAAGGTATGTACCGTGTGTGAGAAGTTGGTTAAGGAGGCTTTTGATGAACAAAAGTCTACCGAGTCTAGGGATGCAGCTAGGAATGCACTGCGTAAATGGGTAAGAGGTTTTCAAAAGAACACCTCGTGCCCATACCTTCCTAATGCTAGGACGAGGGACTGTCTCTTCCCCGGAGCGTGTGATGACGCTATCATCCCCCAGACGAAACCTGCAATCCCTTTGGTGCAGATTCAGGTTCAGAAGCCTAAAGAACCTGATGTTGCGGATACTTTGGAAAGTATCCATTTAGACGACAATATGTCTGTCATCTCTGAGGAGACCGAGAAGAATCTCCTTGTAGAAGAGTTAGACCAGGAGGCAGTTGTCCCTCCTGCTAGTGATGTGGAGAACGTCGAAGTGGCTTCGGTTTCTTCGGCTGCAGTGGCTGAGCCAGCACCCTCAACATCTTCACAACCGCCTCATCTGGAGACGATTACTAGTACTCTCCAGTCCTTAATATCAATGGTTTATGGCTTACAGAAGAGGTCTACCGAGAAAGAGTCCACTTTCCGGGCAGAAATTGAGCAGTTAGTTTCTTCGCGCCTGGCCCCAAAGAAGCTAAACGTTTAGGACCTTCCTGCATTCTCCGACGTTAACCTGTGGAGGTATGCGGAACATATGCCTATGTCAGCAGGCAGGATCTTCCTCTCAGAGAAACTGGGTTCCGTTCCAGTGGAGGAGATTGAGTTTTGGCCCAGCAGAGGGGTCTACCCGGACTGTTATGTCCGACTCAAAAATGAACCAGTATCCAAAGAAGAGACGGAGCCCAAAGAAGTAATTGTCTTTGAGCTCTCTAAGGCACAAGCTATGCTTGCGTCAAACCTAAAAGAGAGGGCATTCACTAGCTCAAAGGTGCCGGCTTTGAGCAAGAAATACCCATCATTTATTGCTGACCCTCAACGTGCTTTTCCCTTTATGGATAAAGGGCTTAAAGCAGCCCTGAAGGCGGCGAGGGCAGGAAAACCCTGTCCCACGCCAGAAGAATGCAAGCCTTTCTCCCTTGCTTTCCCTTCAGATGATAAAGACTGGAAGGACGTTCATGTTACCTTCTCAGTCGGGAAGCTGGAGGCCGATATCGCTGGACGTCAGTTCAACGAGGACATCCCAAAGCTGTCAGAGTTTCTCTTGAAAAGAAAACACGAGACTAAAGAACGCCTGGCTGCGTCTATGTCTCTCCAAACAGGGCTAGAAACAATGGCTAGTATTCCCGATACCCCCAGACATGTATGTGGTCTTTGCCAAGGCTCACTTGGCTACAGTAACTAAGGACCTGTACAACTTTGTCAGAGCCAGGACGGCTTGTAGAGAGTTCGTGTTTGCTTCCGCCTCCATAAAACACGAACCCAGGAAGCTCATAGCTTCTAATATCTGGGGAAAAGACCTCTTTCCTAGTGATGTGGTCAAAGAGGTCGTAGATACGGCTGCCTCGTAGAACAAAAATCTGCTCTCCAAGTGGGGCTAATCCTCAAAGAGGAAATCTTCGGCTAAAGGAGGTCCCCAGCCGAAGAACAAGTCTAAACGACCTCGGTTGCCCTCTCAACCAAGAGAGCAACACCAACAGCTTCCTGTGGCCACGGTGTCCCACACAGTGGCACAACCTACCACCACCTTTCAACTGGTGCCCCAAACACTGGCGACACAGTTGCCAGTTTTCATCCCAGCCTTTGAAAGGCAATCGGCTTCTTTTAAGCCAAAGTCTCGAGGATCCTTTCGAGGTTCCTCTAGACGCCCCTTCAGAGGAAGAGGCTGCTACAAGGGTGGACGTGGCCAAGGAGGTAAATCGTCCAACCAGCACTCAAAGTGAGATGCTGCCAGTAGGAGGGAGACTTCTCCATTTTCAGGATCGGTGGACCTTTGATCCTTGGGCCCACAGCCTGATCAAGATGGGACTAGGGTGGAGTTGGAACCCGACTCCACCAAGCTTTCTTCATTTCTTCCAACCTTCAACCCCAGTTTTGGTAGAATATGTTCAAGAATTACTGGACAAGAAAGTAATACAGAAAGCAAAGTCCATCAAGTTTCAAGGAAGGCTATTCTGTGTTCCGAAAAAGGATTCGGAAAAGCTCAGAGTCATTCTGGACTTATCTCCACTCAACAAGTTCATTGTGAACTACAAGTTCAGAATGCTGACGCTTCAGCACATAAGGACCCTTCTGCCCAAAAGGACATTCACAGTCTCCATAGACATGACGGATGCGTACTGGTATGTACCAATCAACCGTCAGGTTTCCCCCTATTTAGGGTTCAAGCTCCAGGAAAGATATGTCTTCAGAGCCTTGCCCTTCGGTTTGAACATCGCACCGAGAATATTTACTAAGCTTGCGAACGCAGTTACTCGACAACTACGCCTCAAGGGTGTTCAGATAATGGCTTACCTGGACGACTGGCTGGTGTGGGCAGCATCCAAGGAGGAATGTGTGCAAGCCTCCATAAAGGTGATCCAGTTCCAGAGTATCTAAGGTTCAAGATAAACTTGAAAAAGTCTCGACTGTCTCCAGCTCAAAAGTTCCAGTGGCTGGGAGTTCACTGGGACTTACAGTCACATTGCTTCTCGTTGCCGATGGCAAAGAGAAAGGAGATAGCAAGGGCCGTCAAAAACTTCTTCAATCCCGAAGAATATCAAGAAGTCAACAGGAGGGAGTGTTGGGATCTCTCCAGTTTTCCTCTTTGACGGACCCACTTTTGAGAGCACGACTAAAAAGATACATCAGGGATCTAGAGAAAATTTGCTTACAACGATCGAAGAGATCTACAAAGACCACTACCAAGTCGTCTACGATCAATTCTCAAGCCATGGTCGGAAGTGAAGAGCTTAAGAGGAAAAGTACCCTTGCAACCACCCCCTCCTGCAGTCACCGTCCACACGGATGCCTCAAAGGAAGGATGGGGGGGGGGTATTCTCATCATCGAAAGGTACAGGGAACTTGGTTCCCCCTCTTCCAGTCCTTCCACATCAATTACCTGGAAGCCATGGCAGTGTTTCTTTCCCAGAAGAAACTGAAACTTCGCCGCTCTATCCACATCCGTCTGGTTCTAGACAGCGAAGTGGTTATGAGATGCATAAATCGACATGGTTCGAGATAGCCTCAGCTAAATCATGTGATACTAGCAATCTTTCATCTGTCCAAGAAGATGAAATGGCACTTATCAGCAATCCACCTTCAAGGATTCCACAATGTGACAGTGGACGCTCTATCCAGGTTCAGCCCGATAGAGTCCGAATGGTCCCTAGACGCAGGATCATTCTCGTTCATATTGAACAAAGTCCCGGGATTGCAAGTAGATCTCTTCGCAACGAGCGACAACAAGAAGTTGGCCCGGTATGTAGCCCCGTATGATGATCCTCTAGCGGAAGCTACGGACGCAATGTCCCTGGATTGGAACAGGTGGTCCAGGATTTGCCTGTTCCCACCAACCAACCTTCTGTTGGAAGCACTCAACAAACTGAGATCCTCTCGGGGATGGGCAGCGATAGTGGCCCACAAGTGGCCAGGCAGTGTATGGTTTCCGTTGATAACAGAACTACGCCTAAAGCTGATCCCGTTGCCGGAACCAGTTCTGACTCAGCTAGTACAGATATCAACTGTCTACGCTTCATCAGAGAAAACCCAGAACCTTCATCTCATGATTTTCTCACCCTAGCGGTCAAGGAAAGGTTCGGGATTTCGGCAGACAGTATTAACTTCTTAGAAGAGTACAAGTCAAAGTCAACGAGAAGACAATACGAATCTTCCTGGAAGAAATGGGTGGCCTTTGTTAAGGCGAAGTAACCTTAAGAGATTTCTACGGATTTCTGCTTGTCCTTCTTCATCCAGCTTCACGGACAAGGCCTAGCGGCTAATACGATTACGACATGCGAATCTCCCTTGGCTAGACCGATTCTTTATGCCTTCCAAGTGGACTTTTCTAATGAAATCTTCAATAAGATTCCGAAAGCCTGTGCTAAACTTCGACCTGCAGCCCCTCCTAGGGCTATTTCATGGTCCTTGGATAAGGGGCTTCATCTGGCTTCGACCTTGAACAATGAAGATTGTTCGCTAAAAAGACTTGACTCAGAAAGTAGTATTTTTATTTGCACTAGCCTCAGGAGCCATATTTAGTGAAATAGTGGCCCTCTCGAGGGATGACGGCCACATACAGTTTACACCAAATGGTGAACTAAATCTCTTTCCAGATCCGACGTTTCTCGCCAAGAATGAGGTGCCCACTAAGAGATGGGGCCCCTGGAGAATCTGCCTTCTGAAGGGAGAAGCATCTCTCTGTTCAGTGGAATGCTTAAAGGTCTATCTTCGTAGAACTTCAGACTTTAGGGGAGGCCAACCTTTTACGGGAGAGACTTCGTGTTCGACATTATCTTTGAAACAGATAAGGGCGAAAATCATTACTTTATTCGCAGAGCGGATCCTGATAGTACACCCGCAGGTCATGATCCGAGAAAGGTTGCCTCGTCTCTCAATTTTTTCCAAACTATGTCGTTTGATAATCTGCGTACTTATACTGATTGGAAGTCCTCCAGAGTATTTTTTCAAGCACTATGCGAGGCAACTGCAAGAAATAAAACTTCATGTGGTGGCTGCAGGCTGTGTAATAAAGCCTGTAGTTTGATTACTGCGAAGGACAGTGCACTAATTGGGACTGTTAGTGAAGGGTGTACATTATAGACTTCGGTATATCATGATATTGAGTGTCGATATGGACATTATATACTGTCTTACTCAACTAAGTGAACTTAAGCATAATATCTGACATGTGTGCCAGCATATTTATGCGTGATGTTTTTAGTAATAACATTTATTGAAATTTCCTATTTCATAGAGTGGCAATGTTTCTCTGGTAGACGAAACCTATTTATTTTGTTATTACCATTATGCTTTTTATGTCTATGTATAGCATAAAATATATGATTTAATCATAACTTCTGTGTTTCTTGTTAATAAACTATGGAAGGAATCTTTGCGTCTATCTCGCCGTAAGATTATTTGATTATATTCAGAGCATCCTTGATCCTTTTGAGATCTTGAGGGACAAGATCCCTTGTTATGCAAACAGATAAGTTTGGTTGTACTATGTTTGTTACTGTATAATGATTCCTACGTGAACATAAACTTGTCTGATTGGCAGACTTGGGAGGTACAGTACTCTATTCAGTTCCTGATACAAACTACTCTTTACGTATATATGACACAATATACTTCTGTTTGCTAAATTGTTCCTTGAACTCACACTCCTCGGGTTTTTTCCTAGAGTCTATACAGACTTTCCCTGTAGGGGGCAGGAAGAACTGGAACATGAAGTGCTCAGTTGATTGATGTATTGCGGTAACATCAAGTGTCTTTGGTCTTCATGTCCAATTAGGAAATAGTCAACTCGAGATAACGGCACAATTAAATCCACAGATACATTATTGCTCTGGTAAACTTCCATCAGCATGACATGGCCTAAGCCCAAAAAACAGATTTTGAGCGTAGCGAAAAATCTATTTTTGGGTGAAAGAGCCATGTCGTCCTGATGGACCCACCCTCCTTTGGTTAAGGGGTGTTTATCCCTCCCTATGGTACTGCATCTGTAATAAATACTTTAAAAGCTACGGAAGAATGGTTGGTGGCGCCGCATAGCGGCGGAAGCCCGAACTATTTTACAGTACATTAGGAGAGTCGAGTGTTTACCTCTCTAAGACTCTCCTATTTTTTTTTTTGCCACATTCCCTCTCATAACGAAAGGCTATTTGGGGTGTAAATAGCTATGAAACGTGTAAAGATACGTCCTTACGTGATATCCCTTGGAGAGATTTAAGGGATACTCACTCCAGGAGTTAGAATTCTGGGTACCTTCGGTAAATTCTCTGGGATATATCACTGTAGTCACATATAACTTAGGAAGCTACCAACGAAGGAACTTCCATCAGGACTACATGGCTCTTTCACCCAAAAATAGATTTTTCGCTACGCTCAAAATCCGTTTTAGACATTGACTTAAATCTTCTTTCCCCAAAATACCTCACTTTTGCAGTTTACTCGATTTATGGTCAACTGAATCCAATAATTTTATGACTAATCAGATTTTAAAATTTATAGTCGCATACGAAGAGCCAGATTTGATTTATTTATAAAATTGTTTCACAGAAACCATAGGATGAGGTCCGGTGTTTAGGTTTTGAGAACATTTCCTCGACTTTTCGTCAAACTAATATAAAAAATACATGATTTGATGGTTCAAAGTCCGATTGTATAAACTTAATAATCATACATATAGGTATAGCGTTCAAGGTGGTCATAATTATTTACTACTTTTAATTAAATTAAAGAAAAAAGTATGGTCTTACACTATTGTTCAGTAATGAGATGTTAGACCACCAGCCTTTGAATTTTAAAAGAATTTCATAATGGATTAAAACTTTATATTTTTTTATATACTTTTAATATATATATATATATATATATATATATATATATATATATATATATATATATATATATATATATATATATATATATATATATATATTCAATATAGCACTATTGGATTGCTCTTTGGATTTTCAGTAATTTTAGTTGCATCCTCTCTGTAACTAGGTTTCTAACCTATCATGTGCCTTACTTATCTTTAAAACCTTACCTTATAAGAAAATTTAACCTTGCAATATTAGTGTTACAGCAAATACTTTATGGATCCATTATATTTCCAGACTTAATCTTATTTTGACTTATTTGTAGCATCAGGAAAACACTTCATCTTTAAGTATATGAAGTTAAATCTAGGATATAAATTTGGTTCAATCTTTTAACTTTGTTACCACTGACTGTTTCACGGAGATGTTTAATTTGGAAAATCAAATCTTTTGAAGTTTCAGTAAATTATTTTCCAGGTAGTTAATCAAGAACAAACCGTCTAGATATTTCGAAACAGTCATAAAAAGTATTTATGGCATCTATTTGCATCATTAAACTCACCACAAATGAAGGTTGGAATCTTTCCTCAACCAGCTAATCACCTGAGTCTTCAGACACTCTACAAGACCGCGAGACAAGCCTTCGAAAGAACCCTTAGCTTCTCTTGGGTCCTTGCCAAGGATTCAAGGACGGTAGACACCGGGGTAATTGGTTTTTAGAACGAAGTTCTGATAATGACTCTAGTATGATTATTATTATTATTATTATTATTATTATTATTATTATTATTATTATCATGTAATCTTCAACCCTAGTTGGAAGCATGATGCTACAAGCCCGTGGGCTCCAACAGGGAAAATAGCCTTTCCAAGGAAATAAGGAAACTACAAGAGCAGTAATAAACAATTATAATAAAATATTTTAAGAAAAGTAACAACATTAAAATAAATGTTGAGATCTTGATTACCACTTGTATGATGAGTGGGCGGAGGGGGATGGGGAGAGGATGATCGCTGTGATGAGTAAGGTTATGGGCATGAATGATGAGTGAATGGTGTATTGGTAAGGTTATAGCTACAACCCTAGTTAGAAAACCCTGATGCTATATGCCAAAGGGCTTTAACGGAAAAATGCGTGATGAAAGTAAATAAATAAACTAAAAATAAACTAAATGAGATGTAATGAGTTATTAATATCAAATATTTCAAGATCAGCAACAGCGTTAAGATAGATATGTTATATTATTATTATTATTATCATTATTATTATTATCATTATTATTATTATTATTGTTATTATTATTATTATTATGTATTATCCTAATCTTTGCTTTTGTTTTCGCCAGCCTTGTTACTGAATTTTTGCTTTATGTAAAGTTAGTAACTCTGTTTGAGGATCCACTTGCACCACGGCCCGACAAGGGTCGTAACAAATTTGGCGACCGTGACAGAATAGAAAGCGCAGGGTATCCGGTATTTTGGTCTGTGGAGCGATACTCGGGTGGACTCTTCAATATTTATTTTTTGGGTTTTAGTGTTGCCTTTCTCCCCTAAATTTTATCTTTGTTTTACAAAATGGAGGGATTTGTTTTTGATCTAGCTGAGTTTTTCGGGTCAGTTGACTGTATTAAGTATTTGCCCCTGCTAGGTAAGAAACAATTAGTTGAGTATGCTAAGTGGTTGAGTGTTCCGCTGAAGACGAGGGACACCAGAGCAGAGATATTGGTATTAATTAGGGATAAAATAAAACAGGAGTTAGCTGAACATCCAGGGAGTGAGAGTGAGGTAATAGGTGATAGTGAGGAGAGTTTGAGTGAGGGTTTGGAAGAGGAGAAAGTAAGTATGATGACTGGTCTAACTCTGTTTGAGAATCCTCCTGTCGTAGGTACCATTTACTAGGGTCTAGCAAATTTTCCCAGGGTCCGGGTAATGTGACCTCTAATTCGTTCTTGCCCCCCCCCCCCCCCCTGATTCTGTACCCTTCGAATATCTGACCCCTGTTGATACATTGGGTGACTCCAAAGAAGAGAAGGAATACAATCTTATTTGCAAGCGCATAGAGTTGCAAAAAATATAGTTTGAGGAGAACGAGCAGGTAAGGCGTCATGAGTTGGAGATGGCGAAATTAAATATAGAGATGGCTGGGTTGCAGGGGGGCAATTTGATAAATTCCCCAAAAAATACCTACCAAGATCGGTTTGATATTGTTGCAGCACTAAAATTGG
>NC_090736.1:17973387-17990887 GCF_036898095.1 Palaemon carinicauda | reverse complement strand
TTCACGAAATACCTGGTTACACAGTTTGCCTGTAACATATATATATATATATATATATATATATATATATATATAAAGATATATATATATATATATATATATATATATATATATATATATATATATATAAGATATATATATATATATATATATATATATATATATATATATATATATATATATATATATATATATATATATATATATATATATATATATATATATATATATATATATATATATATAAAGATATATATATATAAAGATATATATATATATATATATATATATATATATATATATATATATATATATATATATATATATATAGCCATTTATTTTTAATACATTAATGTCTGGATTCTCTTAACGCCTTCAGGATCAGAGCCCCAGTCGAAATCACATAAAGACAAGAGCTTGTGACCGGCCGAGAGTCGAACCCTGGTCCAGCGAACTTGTATATTATACAGTGACTTAACCAATTTACCACGAAGAAAGATAAAAGTCAATGACAATTCTTCTGTACTTATATCTGTCGAATTCAGGTTTTTCTTTTATTTTGTACTTAGAATTGAAATCAACCCATCTTCATCATCATAACTAATTGGTGGTTAGTTATTTGGCATTCGATTAATGATAAATTTTACAAATTTAGACGTATTTTTCATTCTCAAATAAGCCATATATTTTTTATACATTAATGTCTGGATTCTCTTAACAACCTTGGGATCAGAGCCACAGGCGAAATCACACAAAGACAAGAGCTTGTGACCGGCTGGGAGTCGAACCCTGGTCCGGCAAACTTGTATAGACAGTGACTTAACCACTTGGCCACGAAGAAAGATAAAAGTCAATGACAATTCTTCTGTACTTATACCTGAATTCGACATGTATAAGTACAGAAGAATTGTCATTGACTTTTATCTTTCTTCGTTGCCAAGTGGTTAAGTCACTGTCTATACAAGTTTGCCAGACCAGGGTTCGACTCCCAGCCGGTCACAAGCTCTTGTCTTTGTATGATTTTGCCTGGGGTTCTGATCCCGAGGTCGTTAAGAGAATCCAGACACTAATGTTTCAAAAATATATGGCTTATTTGAAATTGAAAAACACGTCTAAATGTGCAAAATATTTCATATACATATATATATGCATACACACTCACACACACACACACACACACATATATATATATATATATATATATATATATATATATATATCTATATATATATATATATATATATATATATATATATATATATATATATATATATATATATATATATATATATATATTCATATCATATTTGTGTCGGGAGAGAGAGAGAGAGAGAGAGAGAGAGAGAGAGAGAGAGAGAGAGAGAGAGAGAGAGAGAGAGAGAGAGAGAGAGAGAGAGAGAGAGAGAGAGAATATTCAGTTAAAACCAAGTTAAAATTAGTTACCATCAATTCTACAGTATATTGAGAGTACAAAAATCATACTCAGTATGGTTATATTTTTCCTAAAGATTAATTTTCACAATCTCTACTCTAAAATGTTCTCCGAACTAACAAGTTCGCCTTATCTTACTCAATGCAAAATTTCCTTTTTCTTGTGTGAAACTATAACAATAATTCAACAAAAACTCTATCTTAATTTTTGAAGTAAAAGCAGCCTCTTACCACCATTGTCTATATGTTTCGTTTCTATTTGCCTCTTGCCCTCAATAAATTTTACAAATTCTAGTCTAAAAAAGAAACTTTGGATACCTATTTCATAACATGCATGGTCTACAAGAAAACGAGCCCACCTAGTGGGTGAATGAAAGGGGTTCATTGTAAAAGTTGGGCAAAGTCTAGTAAATAAATATAAATGACACAAGGGTAATCGTGGCAATATTCCAAGGCAGGATGTCTTATATAGGCAATGAAACCAGAAGAAACTTCTCTTATGAAGGTATTATTTAATTGTTAATAGTATCAAATAAACTTGGTAACTTTGTAATGCATATACCAACCTAGAAGTGTAGCTAGAGAATATCTCGACATTGGTGTGGAATAAGAGCTAAAAAATTTCTTTCTTACTTTGGTGACAATTTGCAGTGGCTGAACACTTTATTTTCATGATGAGAAAGGTAGAAAGTATATTTTTTTTTCATTTATTTTGATGATTGATGATATAGTGAAAATATGTAAATGATGAGTCTAAATATAGATTTTTAGTTTTGTTTGTAACTTTTCAATATATATCCTTCCGTTTTGATAGGGTAAGCTAAACATATGGTAGTATTCCATTTTCTGCTTTCATTTTTGACATCTGAATGGTTGAGGTGTTCTATCTGTATGTTGATCACCTCTCTCTCTCTCTCTCTCTCTCTCTCTCTCTCTCTCTCTCTCTCTCTCTCTCTCTCTCTCTCTCGTTTAATGTTTGTAAACCGCCATACAATAATTGGGGCAATAGTGAATATCGCTTACCGAAAATGAGATTTCAGGCCAGTTTTTAGAAGAATTTTTTTTATTTTCCTGTCACTGGAATATCTGTGATCCTTTTCCGAGTCTATCAAGCATAGTAAGGGTAAAAGGAACTTGAATGCCCCTGTGGTTCAGATTACAGGCTAACACACCTTGCTAAAGATCTATTCGCACTGTTGCCTTTTGGCCTTATTTGAGCTAATTGCCGCTCTCAACAGATTTTGCAATCATGTAAGAATTTAGTACATTCTGCCTTGCATCTCAATAACTCTGTTTTATGGGAATTTGTTACTAGTGTAATTGTATAGACTTTCATAACAAATCTTTTATAAAATTAAAGCAAAGCCTAGAGGGCAATTGAGAAATGTAAGTGGTCATATATTTTCCTTTTTTTGTGGTTCTTGAAGTTTTATGCTTTTGTATTAAAAGTTACTTTGAACTACATGTAATCAATTTTCTTACCATGCGGTTAATTATCACTAAATGCACGCAAGATCTTTTGAAGTATATTTCAAGTGTAATTTCTTTTCTTGAAGTGTAAAGTCACCTTTAGTTTCCCTCCTCTCTCTCTCTCTCTCTCTCTCTCTCTCTCTCTCTCTCTCTCTCTCTCTCTCTCTCTCTCTCTCTCTCTGGAAAATAGTATTATCTCTGGGACTTGTTATTCAGAGAAACAGCATGTAGGCATATTCGTTTCTCATGTAATATTGTCAAAGTTTAAATTATATAACATAATTATCTTTGATTTAGTGGTATTCTATACAACTGTAGAGTTAAAATTATATAAAAAATCAGACGTTAAGTTTAGCAATGGTATCCTGGTAGATGTTAATGATGAAATAATATATTCAGAGTTTCTCTGGATGCTTATCAATTTGATAGCTTAAACCGAAGCAGAATATATATATTTGGAATATCTTTCCCGATGTTTACAGAGACAAAACAATCCGTCCTCTTGTCTTTTTTACCCAAAAATTATGGTCATTTTCTCCAAGTGTGTTTTCCCCCTTTGCCTTCTTTTATTTGCTTTGTCCCCTTCTGATTTAGTCTGGTTTTTTACTGTCTTAGAGCCATGGCCAGTTTTTTTTTTATATCTTACCCTTTCTTTGATGTTGCATTTAATGAAATGCGATGTTGCTTCCGAAGATGAACATTTCAGTTATACTAATATATCCAAAGGAATTATTGCAATTAATATATTTTTTCTATACGGTCGGATCTTCAAATGAAACCACTTACTATTAAGATATCCTTTAAGGTACCTTTCATAAGAAAATTATATTTCTCTTATGAGAAAGACAGTGGTAAGTAAATACAGTAAACGAGCTTAACTTTAGCACTTTCTAATCAAATGAATAACGAATGAATTGTAGTATTAATTATCGCATTACCGACATCCCCATCTTTCTGCTCATTTAACAATCGCATATGAAATTGTAACACACATTCGCATGCAATTCAAGTTCTTCATAATCATAAATAGTTACAATTAAAAACTTTATTGTGAAAAAAATATACATAAAATATAGAAATATTTACTTCTATTTAGTATCTCTTTAGGCAGCAGAATTTCTAGTAGTAATGCACGATGACGAAAGGGATTGTAATGATTTATATTTGCCTTGCATTAAGGAAGAAACCTTAAGCATAAGAAGAACTAAAGTAACATTATAGGTTTTCCAGCAGAACTGATTTTTCTTCGCATATCACTTCTACTTTAATTATAACATTTGAGGTAAATGGTTTCTGTTTTGGTTTCGACTTGGACTTTCAATCCATCTGAATAAATGTTATCGCTGCCTCCGTATTCTTAGGGTCAAAGTTTTGATCAACTTTTCGTAT
Organism: Palaemon carinicauda; assembly: GCF_036898095.1. Classification (NCBI taxonomy): domain Eukaryota; kingdom Metazoa; phylum Arthropoda; class Malacostraca; order Decapoda; family Palaemonidae; genus Palaemon; species Palaemon carinicauda. Next base: position 17,986,597 of record NC_090736.1, on the reverse strand, counting down.
CATTCCTCTTCAAGATTTTGGAAAGTCGACCTTCTTTTGTTTTAATCTAATACTATCAATAATGGTAATTCCACAGGTCAAAATGATGTTGAACATTCCTTTTATAGTTTATATATGAAATATCTCTTTTAATGTTGTTAATGTTTTTAAAATATTTTATTTTAATTGTTCATTAATTCTTATGTCGTTTATTTATTTCCTTATTTCCCTTTCTCAATGGGTTATTTTACCCTGTTGGAGCTCTTGGGCTTTCAGAATCTTGTTTTTCCAACTAGGGTTGTAGCTAAGCTAATTATAATAATAATAATAATAATAATAATAATAATAATAATAATAATAATAATAATAATAATAATAATAACAATAATAAAAAGAAAATAATAATAATAATAATAATAATAATAATAATAATAATAATAATAATAATAATAATAATAATAATAATAATAATAATAATAATATCATCATCATCAATATCACAAGAATAAGGATAATAATAAAGATGCAGACAAAGAGGAAGAAGAAGAAGATTGTATTCATTACTTCTCTGGGTGTCATTAGTTTGTTGTTTTATGATTGTGTGGATTTTGCCATGAGATTTTCCTGATGCAAAAGGGCCATACCACAAACAATTGAAACATCTGGTCAGGTACTTTAGCTGCTGAGGTTCAAACTTGCAGCAATTGTTTTTATGTGGAACAGGCTGACACAAATTTCTTTCTAGTGTATATATGAAAGATGTTTTAATGCTGTTATTTTACTTTAAATACTTTAATCATTGATTACTTCTCTTGTAGATTATTTCCTTTCCCCACTGGGATATTTTTCCCTGTTGGGGCCCTTGGGCTTATATCATCCTGCTTTTCCAACTAGGGTTGTAGCTTAGCTAGTAATAGTAATAACTTTTTCTTAGATCATGTTCCCTGTGGAACAAGTCTCTTCGCCTTTAAAGAAACAGTTTCACTATTTATCGGTCATAACCCTTACCACCGAAAGTCACCTTATGTTTGCGATTATTTAACAATTTCATAACATTCATGAAGACTTATGTTGTGTAATATAACTCGGGTTAGACGATGCATTAAATTTTCTACGACGATTACAAACAATTACATTAGCAGATGAAGTTATTGTAATGAAATAATGTAAATAGATGGTAATAAATGGAAGATATAATTCATGACATTGCATTTATCATTCCATCATTTTCCCAAAATGATTATACATCACTGGACTTATTTTGCCTCCGAATGATATAGGATATAACATGCTTTTGCTCACTGAAATGAAAACATTACTTTATTCACAGACAACACGGATATTTATCGGCTGCTAAAAGGGGGTCCCATAAGGATGACTATTGCATGTTTACATTCAACAATTTTTGTCGATAAGGTTGACGCTCACATAAAGAGATAAAATAACAAAGGGATGATAATAGAGTTTAAATTAGCTCCTTACATTCAACGACTTCTTAGCCTGGAAAAACAGGGCTCCAACAGGGAAAATAGCCCAGTGGGGAAATAAATAAACTATAAGAGAAGCAATGAACAAATCAAATAAAACAGTTTAAGAACAGTAACAATGTTGAAATAGATTTTTCATATATAAACTATAAAAAGAGACATGTCAACCTATTAAACATAAAAACATTCGCAGTAAGTTATTATTTGTATATGCGTTGCTTGCTGCATGTGCTTTACAAGAATGCCCGAATGCGCAAATTATGAATGTAGAGTATCATGGTTTCAAGTCAAGCTAAATAACTGGCAGATCTTGAATATTGGTATGAAATTATGAGAGGACTTTTGTGTATTTTCATATTTCTACATGCTCTGGATATCCACCCTTGAAATATTAAGGTTTCTGAATATAAAACTACTATATTTTGTACACATACGCTTTCAAAAACTACGTCTCTTGTGTGCTGCCTATATGCAAGGGATGTGGTGGCCGATGTGGTAACGTCCCTGACTGGTGAACGCCAGATTGGGGTTCGAGTCCCGGTCAAACTCGTTAGTTTCTATGGACGCTACAACCACACCATTCTTGTGAGCTAAGGTTGGGAGGGGGGCGGTTTGGATGAGCCTATAGGTCTATCTGCTGAGTCATCAGCAACCATTGCCTGGCCCTCCTTGATCCTAGCTTGGGTGGAGAGGGGGCTTGGGCGCTGATCATATGTATATATGGTCAGTCTCTAGGGCAAGGTTTTGCTTGATAGGGCAATGCCATTGTTTCTTGCCTCTGCCATTTATGAGTGGACTTTAAGAAACCTTTCCATGCCCAAAAGAGACATGGGATCTTATTTAATCAATCAAATCAGTACACATATGGCGAACAAATTCCTTTTCGTCTAGTGCTGGTTTTCTCTTAGGTAATGAATGTTGGCTTATTAGCTCCTAAAATTTTACCGTCGAAAATTTCTAATTTTCATTAATACTTTTAGAAATTCCCAAAGAACGAATAAAACCAGTATCTTATATCTAGTTTAGATCTTATCAAAGTCCATGAGATTAAATATTTATATTGTTTTTCATATGCAAATATATAAATGTGGGTGTCAAAATATACATGTACAACAATATAGTGAATACTTGTTTTTAGATTTATTTTCTCTATACTCTAAATTTGATAATATATTTTGAGGCTTGCATCACGAACGACTAAAAATCTCTACCTAGAATAGCCTCAGGGGCAGTATAAAAATGGAGAGGGGGCCTTTCCGCGGAGGAAAATAAATTTTTGTCTCTTTTTGGTTTATAGGAATATGAAATAACCAATAATTGACCATGCCCTGTGGATATATCGTATTTTTATTGCATAAATGTTTCTTCAATGTGACGTGAACCTTGAACACAATCGCATAAAAGAATAAGACGAATAGGCTTAGGTATTTCAAATCACTTTAACTGATTTTTTGCTTAAAATCAACGATTGAGCTTACAGTAGATGACTTTACTTTTTCTAGTATATATATTCAAATAACTTTTATCCAGCAATACTTTCAAAATTTATCATTTAAATGTGTATGAAATTGAGAATAGCTCTAATAATGTTTAGGTAACGTGACGAAAAAGAAAATTAAGTGTTGTAATCAAAATCTATTGTATAAATGATTTACGATCGGATTACACAGTAATAAATATGAATAAACTTATTCTTCTGTAAAATAGTACATTCATTCTGCAAACTTTAACAACATGTTGGTGTTTAAAACACTTTCTAATTATTTCTTTCTCAGTGAAGCAGAGAAGGCGACTGAAGCTCTGAAGGTTTGGATGCGGATATTGTTTTAGGAACCAAAAATTAGAATGGATGAATAATTGCAGAACGATGATGTCTCGTTACTGTGGTAGAGATACCTTTTAACGTGGTGAAAGGGTTTGTGTATCGCCATGATCAACAAAGTTGTACTAGTAAGGGCCACCCATACCAGGTTGGTTTGCTGTGAAACAGACTAAAGTCCCCCACCATTACCAATCGGCACTGGCCAGCGTGGTGATGAAACTTAGCCAAAGCCCTGGCAATCATAAATATGTGTCTGAGAACTTTGTCCTCCAGTGGACTGGAAACAGCCGCATTTGTTGTTGTTGATGTTGATGTGAAGAATGGATGTTTAAAGAAAATTAAATAAAGCGCTGAAAATAATTGACTTTACATCATGTCAATGACACAGAAAATGTTGAAATGATCGGAAGTGTAGATAGAAACAGTATAATAATGCAGCGATAAAACGTTAGCATTAAGGAGAAGATTATGTAAATCTAAAGGCAGAAGGAGACAAAAGTCTAGAGAGGTTAGAGTAGAGATTCTGCATCTGATAGGCCTTCATTTTCGAGATGTACTCAAGACAACGGTGAGTGAAAGTGTTGTTTGGTAACATAACATCTAGTGTTTATTTCAGTTTTACGCATATGCATATGAATATATACACCAATTACCCAGGAGTTTTTCCTATTTCTACATGAATGTAAGAAATGTGACGGTTAGGTAAAAATCCTATATTGATGGTACAAACAAACGACTAACTAGACCCGTCTCTACTACCTTATTATAATCGGAAGCCTAACGTTGAAACGAATGCGTTATAGATTTCCCTTCTCTTAAATTTTACTAGATTATCTATTCATTATAATAAAAAGAGAAGACTAATTAGTTTTTAAATTAGCGTAAGAAAAGTAAATATATTTTTATGTATATATGTATATTTATACATACATATGCACAAATGCGTGTGGTGTGTTATGTGCATATTAATGTATATCGTCCTTGACTACATCTTGTTTTGCGTTAACAGATAAAAAATATGTTGAGAAAAATTTTCACGTTGAATATGTACCTCCTTTTTGGAATTTTATTGTTGAAAAGATACGGGAAAAATGATTTAAATGTGATGTTTCCAATTCCGTCGATAGAAATCCAATATGATCCAGAATTCATTGAAATTCTGTGTTCAAGATCGAACATTCATTGCACGAATCTAAATGGGGGTATTATCGAGTGTTTTCTATATCATTATCATCACTTGCTGAGCTAGCGAGATAGATCATGGAGAGCTTGCTCTTAATAATGGAGTTTAATTTCCATTTTAATTATGGAGTACTTGTATTCGATAAATGTGGTTTCTGGAAAGTCCTGCATGGTACTCGCCCCAGCAACCTTTTTACGGGCTTTGAAGGTCACTCGTGAATGGCAGAGGCTAGGGAGTGACTGTTCTCTTCTGGTAGATTGGGGGCTTTCTTGACAGCCTCTCCTAGCCCCCAGCAGGGACAGTGACAATGCCCTGAGTAGTATAAGAATGCAATATAAACTGACCATATATACACATGATTATCTGTCAAACCCAATCTCCATCCAAGGTAGGACCAGGGAGGGCCAAGCAATGGCTGCTAATGACTCAGCAAGTAGACCTATTGGCTCCCCTAAAAACCGATCCTTAGCTCACAAGAATGGTGAGATTACACACTAAAAGAAACTATCGAGTTTAAGCGGATCTCGAACCACAGTCTGGCGATCGTCAGGCAGGAACGTTTCCAATAGATCACCACAACTCCGTCCTATGATATCAGATGCTATCATTTGACTTTACCATAATGAGCATGACTTATAGAGAAGGTGATTCAAATGGCGTGTTAAAGTTTGTCCATCGTGTTTTCCTGATCCCTTGAGTCGTAGATAACTGATCTTAAAGGGGGGGGGGGGATAAAAATGTCCTTTATGGCTCCCAAGGGGAGTCCCCGGGAGTTCCGGGTGGTACGAAAATACACCACTAGCAGTTACATTAATCTATCAATGATACGTCGATTTTTTTTATTTATTAATACAGGAGAAATTCGAATATATCATTATTTTGTTAATTAGGTTTAGTTAAAATCCAGTAAAACTCATTTATGTACCAAATGTTTGGGAAAAATATGATAATAGATATAATCATTCCAAAAACGTGTATATGTACTTAGATACTGCAAAATCCTTCTAAATAAAAGTTATTTGCTATTGAATTATCTATAAAATGATATCAGACTTAAATTATAAAATGATAAATAAGAAAATAGCCTTGAATTAATTACGGGTAACATTTAATGAAATCACTCGCAGATAGTTCTGAGATCCATTAGTTAGAAAAAACTTTTTTGTTTTGGTATTTATGTATCATTTATCACACAACGTAAATTATTCTACAACATTGCAGTGATATACACATGCGTATATACATTTGGAAGCAAAATACATAGGGAAGTTACAGTTCCTCTTTGCATATTTATATGCATTTTTCATCTGGTAAATAACATACGAATTTTATATTTCTCCACAGGCATCACTTTACAGGTTATAGGATCCCTCTATCCTACATAAATTAAAAAAAAAAAAAAAAATTATTTGAAAAATATGTTATAGAAATAATTAGTTATCAGTTTGAATGAATAAATTACCTATCAAAATTAATTAATTTTCGTTATATAAAAATGCCCTTAAAGACATAGCCTACATATACCATATTTGGCTTCGCCATATATTGCAAAACGACTGAAATAGAAAATAAATTCAATAAACATCTCATCAAATTAGGCTTTATCATAAATATATTTTTTTTTCAGATTTATAATTGATGTGCTTGTAGTTATTTTTTTCTGTTTTTGTATATCATGCTGTGTGCGTGTAGATGTATTTAAATCTTCATTAATTTGAGTAGAATACTAATCAAGATCATTAGATAAAAGATAGCTTGATGAGTGAAGTAGGTTAATCCTATGTTTTGATAGTCTACTTGACTTTACATTCATTCACATAAAAAAATCGAAATAATCTGACGCAAGAGGTGAAATGGCAGTCACTTTGAAAAGAGATGTTACTTAGAAAAGTGATGTTAAGAGTGTCGGTCCACTTGAGATCTCTGTTGCATTTCTTTGAACCTCGCCATATTTTAACGAATCTTAGAGAGAATTTTAGCGATTAATTAAAATGTTAATAAAAATTAATCTATTCCTATTCCATTCACATTTACTGTGAATGGAAGTCTGTGATCCGTAGGCATGTGGTGCTGTCAGTGCGCCTCTTGCGGTGCAATGTGGGCATTGCTATAGAGTCTTTGCAGCAATTCCTTTTAATAATAATAATAATAATAATAATAATAATAATAATAATAATAATAATAATAATAATAATAATCGTGATCTACAAGCACCCTCTTTTTAGCTTTTTATTTACCGCCACTCTTTCCCCCCTTTCCTCCTTCTCGGCGCCCAAACTCATTAAATTAATTCTTCATAGTGCAACTGCTGAGTTTACCACAATTACACCTCGTCACTGATTGGGCTCCTGGCCCCAGCACTGAGTCATAAGGCCAAATTCCATGCATCAAATCGAATAGAAGGAAAAAATAATCATTTATTTACTCTTCTTGTTTTCTATTGTCATCCACATCATGATATGTATAAAAAGGTATTTACCAGGTTCCAAATTTCCTTTAAGGACACGTAAATAACAAGGTCTTTTAACCAACACGACATTGGACTTTAGAGGCCACCTAAACAAGTCTTTAAAGATTACCACAAAATCACGGGCCTCCAGAGGTCACCTAAACAAGTCTATAGAGATTACCACCAAATCACTGGCCTCCAGAAGTCACCTAAACAAGTCTAGAGAGATTACCACCAAATCAAGGGCCACCAGAGGTCACCTAAACAAGTCTATAGAGATTACCATCAAATCACAGGCCTCCAGAGGTCACCTGAACAAGTCTGTAGAGATTACCACTAAATTACGGGCCTGCAGAGTCACCTAAACAAGTCTGTAGAGATTACCACTAAATTACGATCCTCCAGAGTCAACTAAACAAGTTCATAGAGATTACCACTATATTACGGGCCTGCAGAGTCACCTAAACAAGTCTGTAGAGATTACCACTAAATTACGATCCTCCAGAGTCAACTAAACAAGTTCAGAGAGATTACCACTAAATTGCGGGCCTGCAGAGCCACTTAAACAAGTCTGTAGAGATTACCACAAAATTACGATCCTCCAGAGTCAAATAAACAAGTCTATAAAGATTACAACTAAATTACGGGCCTTCAGAGTCAACTGAACAAGTCTGTAGAGATTACCACTAAATTACGGGCTTTCAGAGTCACCTAAACAAGTCTGTAGAGATTAACACTAAATTACGGGCTTTCAGAGTCACCTAAACAAGTCTGTAGAGATTACCACTAAATTACGGGCTTTCAGAGTCACCTAAACAAGTCTGTAGAGATTAACACTAAAATACGGGCCTCAAGAGTCAACTAAACAAGTCTGTAGAGATTAACACTAAATTACGGGCCTCAAGAGTCAACTAAACAAGTCTGTAGAGATTACCACCAAATTACGGGCTTTCAGAGGTCACCTAAACAAGTCTGTAGAGATTACCACTAAATTACGGGCCTGCAGGGTCATCTGAACAAGTCTATAGAGATTACCACCAAATTACGGACCCCCAGAGTCACCTAAACAAATCTGTAGAGATTACCACTAAATTACGGGCCTGCAGTGTCACCTAAACAAGTCTGTAGAGATTACCACTAAATTACGATCCTCCAGAGTCAACTAAACAGGTTCATAGAGATTACCACTATATTACGGGCCTGCAGAGTCACCTAAACAAGTCTGTAGAGATTACCACTAAATTACGATCCTCCAGAGTCAAATAAACAAGTTCATAGAGATTACCACTATATTACGGGCCTGCAGAGTCACCTAAACAAGTCTGTAGAGATTACCACTAAATTACGATCCTCCAGAGTCAAATAAACAAGTCTATAGAGATTACAACTAAATTAAGGGCCTTCAGAGTCACCTAAATAAGTCTATAGATATTACCACTGAATAACGGGCCTCAAGAGTCAACTAAACAAGTCTTTAAAGATTACCACTAAATTACGGGCTTTCAGAGTCACCTAAACAAGTCTGTAGAGATTAACACTAAATTACAGGCCTCAAGAGTCAACTAAACAAGTCTGTAGAGACTACCACCAAATTAAGGGTCAACTAAACAAGTCTATAGAGATTACCACTAAATTACGGGCCTTCAGAGTCTACTGGACAAGTCTGTAGAGATTACCACTAAATTACGGGCTTTCAGAGTCACCTAAACAAGTCTGTAGAGATTAACACTAAATTACAGGCCTCAAGAGTCAACTAAACAAGTTGGTAGAGATTACCTCCAAATTACGGGTCAACTAAACAAGTCTATAGAGAATACCACTAAATTAGGGCCTTCAGAGTCAACTGAACAAGTCTGTAGAGATTACCACTAAATTACGGGCTTTCAGGGTCACTCAAACAAGTCTGTAGAGATTACCACTAAATTACGGGCTTTCAGAGTCACCTAAACAAGTCTGTAGAGATTAACACTAAATTACCGGCCTCAAGAGTCAACTAAACAAGTCTGTAGAGATTACCACCAAATTACGGGGTCAACTAAAGACGTCTTTAGAGATTACCACTAAATTACGGGCTTTCAGAGTCAACTGAACAAGTCTATAGATATTACCACCAAATTACAGGCTTTCAGAGGTCACCTAAACAAGTCTGTAGAGATTACCACTAAATTACGGGCCTGCAGAGTCATCTGAACAAGTCTATAGAGATTACCACCAAATTACGGACCCCCAGAGTCGCCTAAACAAATCTGTAGAGATTATCATTAAATTACGGGCCTGCAGAGTCACCTAAACAAGTCTGTAGAGATTACCACTAATTTACGATCATCCAGAGTCAACTAAACAAGTTCATAGAGATTACCACTAAATTACGGGCCTGCAGAGTCACCTAAACAAGTCTGTAGAGAATACCACCAAATTACGATCCTCCAGAGTCAAATAAACAAGTCTATAGAGATAACCACTAAATTACGGGCCTTCAGAGTCACCTAAATAAGTCTATAGATATTACCACTAAATTACGGGCCTTCAGAGTCACCTAAACAAGTCCGTAGAGATTACCACTAAATTGCGGGCTTCCAGAGTCACCTAAACAAGTCTGTAGAGATTACCACTAAATTACGGGCTTTCAGAGTCACCTAAACAAGTCCATAGAGATTACCACTAAATAACGGGCATCAAGAGTCACCTAAACAAGTCAGTAGAGATTACCACTAAATTACGATCCTCCAGAGTCAAATAAACAAGTCTATAGAGATTACCACTAAATTACGGGCCTTCAGAGTCACCTAAACAAGTCCATAGAGATTACTATTAAATAACGGGCCTCAAGAGTCACCTAAACAAGTCTGTAGAGATTACCACTAAATTACGATCCTCCAGAGTCACCTAAAGAAGTCCATAGAGATTACCACTAAATAACGGGCCTCAAGAGTCAACTAAACAAGTCTGTAGAGATTACCACTAAATTACGGGCTTTCAGAGTCACCTAAACAAGTCCATAGAGATTATCACTAAATAACGGGCCTCAAGAGTCACTTAAACAAGTCTGTAGAGATTACCACCAAATTACGGGGTCAACTAAAGAAGTCTTTAGAGATTACAACTAAATTACGGTCCTTCAGAGTCAACTGAACAAGTCTGTAGAGATTACCACTAAATTACGGGCTTTCAGAGTCACCTAAACAAGTCCATAGACTAAGATTACCACTAAATAACGGGCCTCAAGAGTCAACTAAACAAGTCTGTAGAGATTACCAATAAATCACGGGCCAACTAAACAAGTCTGTAGAGATTACCACTAAAATAGTGTCCTCCAAAGTCAACTAAAAAAGTCAGTAAAGATTACTACTAAATTACGGGCTTTCAGAGTCACCTAAACAAGTCTGTAGAGACTAACACTAAATTACGGGCCTCAAGAGTCAACTAAACAAGTCTGTAGAGATTACCACTAAATTATGGGTCACCTAAACAAGTCTATAGAGATTACCACTAAATTACGGGCCTTCAGAGTCAACTAGACAAGTCTGTAGAGAACACCAATAAATTATGGTCCTCCAAAGTCAACTAAACAATTCTGTAGAGATTACCACTAAATTACAGTCCTCAAGAGTCAACTAAACAAGTCTTTAGAGATTACCACTAAATTACGGGCCTTCAGAGTCAACTAAAAAGGTCTCTAGAGATTACCACTAAATTACGGGCCTTCAGAGTCAACTAAAAAGGTCTCTAGAGATTACCACTAAATTACGGTCTTCCAAAGTCAAATAAACAAGTATGTAGAGATTACCACTAAATTATGGGCCTTCAGAGTTAACTAAAGAAGTCTTTAGAGATTACCACTAAATTACGGGCCTTCAGAGTCAACTGAACAAGTCTGTAGAGATTACCATTAAAATACAGTCCTCCAAAGTTAAATAAAAAAATCTGTAGAGATTACCACTAAACTACAGTCCTCCAAAGTCAACTAAACAAGGGTTTCGAGATTACCACTAAATTACGGGCCTTCAGAGTCAACTATACAAGTCTGTAGGAATTACCTCTAAATTACGGTCCTCCAAAGTCAACTAAACAAGTCTGTTGAGATTAACACTAAATTACCGGCGTTCAGAGTTAACTAAACAAGTCTGAAGAGATTACCACTAAATTACAGTCCTCCAGCGTCAACTAAACAAGTCTTTGGAGATCACCAATAAATTACGGGCCTTCAGAGTCAACTAAACAAGTCTGTAGGAATTGCCACTAAATTACGGTCCTCCAAAGTCAACTAAACAAGTCTGTTGAGATTACTACTAAATTACGGGCGTTCAGAGTTGACTAAACAAGTCTGAAGAGATTACCACTAAATTACAGTCCTCCAGAGTCAACTAAACAAGTCTGTAGAGATTACCACTAAATTACGGGCCTTTAGAGTCAACTAAACAAGTTTGTAAAGATTACCACGAAATTACAGGCCTCCAGAGTCACCTAAACAAGTCTGATTACCAAATCACGGGCATCCACAGGTCACCTAAAAAATGTCTGTAGAGATTACCACCTAATTAGAAACCTCTAGAGTCACCTAAAAAATCTGTAGAGATTACCACTAAATTTCGGGCCTCCAGAGTCACTTAAACAAGTCTGTGGAGATAACCAAATTAATAGCCTTCAGTCACCTAACAAGTTTGCGGAGATTACTAAATTACGGGCCTTCAGTCACCTACACAAGTCTATGGAGATTACCAAATTACGGGCCTCCACTATCTCCTAAACAAGTCAGTAGAGATTGCCACAAATTAAGTCCCCCAGAGTCACCTAAAGAAGTCGGTAGAGATTACCACTAAATCACGGGCCTTCAGAGATCAGCTAAACAAGTCTGTAGAGATTACCACCAAATCAGGGGCCTTCAGAGGGCACCTATACAAGTCTAGAGATTACCACCAAATTAAAGGCCTCCAGCGTCACCTAATCAAGCCTGTAGAGATTACCAAATCACGGGCCACCAGAGGTCACCTAAACAAATCTGTAGAGATTACCAAATCACGGGCCTCCAGAGGTCACCAAAACAAGGCTGTAGAGATCACCTAAAAAAAGTCTGCAAAAATTACCATATCATGACTCTTCAAGGGGTCACCTAAGCAAGTCTGTGGTGACTACAAAAATTTGGGTCTCTAGCCCCAGCAAAACCAGTCTCTAATGGCAACTTAAACAAGAGCTTACAGTGACCTCCCTATGAAAGAAAACTTTAGTGGCCATCAAAATAAAAGCATGTATGAACACCAAAACAGAGTACTTCAGTGGCCACTGAAACAAACTACTTAAGCTTAAAGTAGGCTCTTAGAAATCAGGGTTAAGTAGCGACATAAGAAATGGTCCTCAGCAACTACCAAAATAAAACATTCTGTGAATACTGGAACGAATCGTTTCATGAACATGCTGTTGTTGTTGTTGTTGATTAAGTACCACTAAAACAAAGAAAATCATAGAGCAAATAAAAGTTGTTTGTTTGTTATAGAAGCAAATGTTTTTTAATCTGCAACAAAGACCTTTGCTGACCTTAAAATTAGAATATTCGGTAGCCACGCAAACATAGGGCTTTATTTTCTGCCAAACAAAAGGACTATGGTTTCCCATTTAAGTAGAGGTATATAATCATTATCAAAATAATTACATCTAATCACCACAGAAAAGCTTATTTTTGGAGAATCAAAAAAAAAAAAAAAAAAAAAAACATTGACTTCCCGATTGAAGAAATTTAATGCCACCAAACGAAAGCCCTTCCACTGTCCTCTCTCTCTCTCTCTCTCTCTCTCTCTCTCTCTCTCTCTCTCTCTCTCTCTCTCTCTCTTCGCACTCCAACATAACTACCACTCCATCCTGCAACCCGGCTGTATATCCTCTCATCCGTAAAAAAGAGAAGAGCAGAAAGTAAGAATGACCTCTTTACGCAAAAAAAAGAGAATAAAATGTGAATGAAGCGGCGGACTCGGGCTCTCAATGGCGTCGTGTGATGCAAAGTTATGGGAAATGAGAAGTCATAAGGATGAACTTTTTCTTGAAAGCTCTTATGGGAGCAGAATGAGAATGGGTGTGGCTTAATGGCTGATGAGCGGTGTTTTTAGGTGGGCGTGTGTGTTGGGGAAGATGGGAAGAGACAGCGTATCCATAAAGGACAGCGGTGGTTGCATGTTTCATAAATATGGTCTATGTACGCAACGGGGTTTGTCATGCTCACCTGAACATTTCGGTGTTTTGACTGCGTGCGGTGAGGGAAACAATGCTGTTTTAATCTTTGTATATATAAAGGGACCACA
>NC_090736.1:17955887-17960887 GCF_036898095.1 Palaemon carinicauda | reverse complement strand
TTTAAAGAAATTCCCCAACTGTTAAAAAACTTCAATGTAAATGTAGCATTTAAGAGTAAAAATACAATAAAAACAGCCTTAATAAAGAATTCTCCTGACATTACCAAGGGATGTGTATATCGTATTCCATGCAATGCTTGTGAAAAATACTATATTGGTCAAACTGGTAAAGCCCTAGAAAAGAGAATTGAACAACATAAGAAAAGTGTCAGGTATGCTCAAGATAATAATGCACTCTTTGCCCACGTTAGAGATAAAAATCATCCTATTAATTGGTCAGGTGCAAAGAAATTGGTTCATTCAAATAACTTAGTAGAAAGAAACATCATAGAGTCCAGTTTCATAAAAGAAACCTTTGAAAACAACTTGAATATTGGTCATGGAATGTATAAACTCGACGCCTTTATATGTAAAGAGATTTGTAAGCTATATAAAAAAACATTAACCACTTAATGTAGAATTGAATGTATTGTGAATAATTAACGTCGGTGTGAAATTAATATTTAGACCTAAGCTACCATTCATTAAAGGAAACAATTATTTTATATAGTATGCATAAGTATATTGGCACTATATAGTGTTATGCTAGATATAAGTATTGATATATACATGATTTTATGTTTATGATATTAATGTTGTATACATATAAATGTATATATGCATAAGTATGTATGTGTATATATGTATATATGTATATATGTATGTGTATATATATGTATATATGTATGTGTATGTATATGTATGTGTATGTGTAAGTATTTATGTATATGTATATGTATTTGTATCTGTATGTATGTATATATATGTATATGTGTATGTGCATGTATATGTATATATGTATGTATATATGTGTATGTATATGTATATGTATGTATGTGTATATATATATGTATATATATTTGTATGTTTGTGTATGTTTTGCTTATGCATTTATATAGATAAGGCTACCGCATTGACATATAAATAACTGTAATGAAAGTAAAATAAGAAGAAAACAAGAATATACCCGCCACTAGAAATGACCCTTTTTAGCAGGTGTCTAACGAGCCTGCGGACTCCTCCTACTCACACCTGAGTCAAGCCCAGGTAGCGGGTAAGGGAGTGTCATTGTTCTCTAAATCTCTATATGTATGTTCGTACTTTTGCTTTCCCTATAAATTGTAAGAAACCTCTCTCAATAAATCAGTCCTCTGAGGAAGTATCACAAAACTAGTCAGGACTCAAGTGTATATTCTGTATTTTCATTTTCCCTGTGGTTCTTCTGCATATATATATATATATATATATATATATATATATATATATATATATATATATATATATATATATATATATATATATGTATATATACATACATATATATATATATATATATATATATATATATATATATATATATATATATATATATATATATATATATATATATATATATATTCATATGTATGTGTGTGTATATATTACATACATACCTACATACACACACACACACACATATATATATATATATATATATATATATATATATATGCGTGTGATGGGTTTGTATATGTATACTTACATACACACAACAGCAACAGGCCCAAATGCAGCCGTTTCTAGTCCACTACAAGTCAAAGGCCTCGTACATGTCAGTACTCTTATAAATCAATCCACAACACTGCCAACCTCATCCCCGTGTCTCCGAGGACAGATTTTCAAGGCACTAACTTCCCAGTCACTTATTTTCTATCGATAAAGGTCACATTTTTGTGTCTGTGCTTATGATTGATTTTGCCTTTTTGCGCCACAAGCATTAATTTTTCAATGCGAAATCGAATGTCTGATATCATCGCCAGGTTAATTTCAACTTGAAATGTATTTCTAGACAAAACTTCTCAAAAATCTCATTATAACTAAAAGTTATTGTCCAGTGCTTGGAAACATTGCGAGAAATTTTTCATTTACATCAGAGAGATTAGAAAAGTTTTCGCTTTGAAGTTGCTTTGATGAAGGAAGAGGTAAAAGAGGTAGGATAAAAATGAGGATCAATCCTTAATAGTCCAAGAGCTAGCAGCCATTTATTTACCGGAGATGACCAGAATTCTAATGGGCATTTTTGGAAAGGGTCTACCATGGGACATCCAAAAATGGGTATCTTTAAGTTGGGCAGTGGTGGGTGTAGATTTTATTAACCCCTTTTGTCCGAAAACGGACTTTTCATTTTCCGGCAAAATATGGGGGTAGGGGAAAGTAAATTAGCTGCAGCTCCTCTCACACTGGTCCTAGAATAAAGAGCTATATACCAAAATGATGCTATTGATCTGTAGATTTATTTTATATCAAACAACATTAATTAAAGGATTATTGGGGGTCACCAGGGGTCAAAAGGTCAAGGTAAGCCCTTTGAAACGCCGTTTGTGGGTTTTAGCTGTATTTTGGCTAAATAGGACATCAAAATTGGCCCAAGGTTTACTAAATATGAATAGAATATAAAGAAGAGACGTAAATAAAGTTTTTTGAAGAAGATGGGATCTATTCCAGCAATATGACTGATATGACAAAAGTCATTATTAAACGGTTGCTTTGAAATTCACTCGTCAAACCGTTTAAAATTTAGGTGATAGATGGTTTACCTATATTAGTGAGATCAGTTTTATTGACTGTCTGTGCACCTGCTTTGTCTTTAAAACATTATAAAAACATTTATTCTTCAATAATTTTAATGAACACCACCCTTCCGCTGTAAATAGTATGCCACTAATGGCTGTAAGCTCTCGTCATGGTCATATGGTATTTTAATGCATACGTTTTTTCACTCTTTTCAATTGCTTCATCGGCAGTAATGACGTATGTGCGATGACCTATTATGTAGATCAAAATCACTGAGGAAATTTTATGCAGATTTCCGGCAGTGAGAGATTAATTACCGGTTCAGTTCATATTTGTAATTTCAAAAGTGTTGATTCACAGCTCCTTACACAAATCTATTTTTTCATGAAAGTAAATGGTTGTTTACAAATAAGTGGACTCCTAAAAATGAACTATGAGTTTCAATTTCTTCAGGTTGATGTTGCTGTTAACATTGCAGCCCTCGCAATGGCTAGTGGGACTGGTAATCCGCAGCAAACAAATGATAACTGCCCTTACCTTCGCAGCCAATCGACTAAGTTTGCTGTATCAACGTCAGGGGTTTTACCAAGTGTCTGCATATTCTGCAGAAAAACTAGAAAGAAAATTCGAGGAAAGGAACAAACACTCACCAAAATGTGCATGTTATTCTGTTGAAAAAAGATCAAAGAAGCTGCTCGTGCTCTAAATGACAGGGAAATGCTTGTGATGATAGGTGACATTGGGTTTCATAGCAAAGAGGTGAAATATCATAATGAATGTAAACGAGCATACCTGAATCAAAAGAGGGACACATTAAAGAGAACAGTGTCTCCTGATTGTGACAATGCAAACTGTATTGCATTAACAAGTATATTTCAATACATTGAATCCTCAATCATTGACAATTATCGGCCTGAATACCTTGTTTTATTACATCCGCATTACCTTAGATTTCTAGAGCAAATATCTGAAGTTGAGATTGTACCTCAAAAAGTCTCAAATATGTGATAAAATTGTGAAATATTTTGGTGATACAGTCAAAATAGATTGTTTAAGTAGGAAAGAAGGCTTGGCAGTGTTTTCTGGCAAGGTAAATAAAAAAACTGGCCCTTTCAACAGATTAAAAATTTAGCAGCTCAGAAGAGCATATTGGGACTGAAGCAGCCTCTACATTGCATTCTAATATCCTTGAAATTTGTAAGTGTGCACCTGAACTGCCTGTGTCCTTGTCACTTACCAAATTATGTACGTTGGATGTCATTGTATCACCTCAATCTGTTCAATATGGAAATGACACATCCCGGAATCTAGCCAAGTTTTGAAAAGGACACTCTCTGTGCGGAGAACTAGGAATACCTTTTCCAGAAGTGCAGTTGATATTACCTTACAGCAAACTGGGAATAGGGATGCCGCATCCAGGCAAAAGGGTATTGCTGCATTTACACAGAATGTTGCAGCCCGTAAGAGGGGGACAATGACAAGATCTTTTAGGGAAGCAATTGTAAGTTGTCTCCTGGAAATGGCTTGAATGACACTGGTGGATGATGCAATACAGGAACTAAAGCCATCGAGGATAGCCAAAGACAATGCAGACCTTAAGAGCACGATCACAAAGGTGGAGAACACTCTCAATTCATTCACTGTTAATGATGATACTCCGTATTGCCTAAACACTGGCAAAGCTGCCTCGGATGGTGCGAACGCCAGTTTTCTGCACTCAAAAGAAACTGGAACTACCTGGCATCAAGTTTTTGTAAATGAACGTAAGGTAGATGGTGGGTGTTTTGAACAGGCTGTTAAGCGAAGAAAGGTGATGAATTTCACACAGAATGCAGTAAAAGTTAAGTTCACCACAAAGGACAAACAGATCAAAGAAGCAAAATGCACCAGAGACATATTTGGAAGGCTTCTGTATTTGTCAGTAACACAAGAACTTGATCTCAGTATTGTCCTATCCTATCCTCTCTCTCTAGTTCCTTTCTCATTGTGTCACATAACCGATGATATGAACAAGACATCAAAGAGCACATTAATGGAGAAATTAGAAGCAATGGGAACCTTGAATGCCATACCAGACAGGACTGATGTCTATATTATAAATGCTATGTTCTTCCGTGTGCTTTACATGCCATACCATTTTGAAACAAGCTTGTAGATCTGGTGAAATTGTACACATAGTCTGTGACACATATCCTAATGGGCCAAGTATCAAGGATATTGAACATGACTTTTGTGGTATATAATCACTGGCTCGTCACAGAAAAGACCACCAGATATCAACACGGCTTGGAGCACATCACAATTCAAAACAGAGTTTTTGGCCTTCTTGAAGGATGAATGGTCATCAGATAGATAAGCATCGACTCTTCAGGGACATCAAGTCTACTTTGCAGTGGAACATGAATACT
>NC_090736.1:17948387-17950887 GCF_036898095.1 Palaemon carinicauda | reverse complement strand
TATATATATATATATAAATATATATATATATGTGTATATATATATATATATATATATATATATATATATATATATATATATATATATATATGTATATATATATATACATATATATATATATATATATATATATATATATATATATATATATATATATATATATGTGTGTGTATTTATATTTGCGTGTGTCCGTGTGTATTGTATATGTACATACAGTATGTATATTCATATATATACAATACACACATACACATATATATGTCTGACAAAATAGAGGATTAAATTCACCTGCTGAAATGTAAAAAAAAATAGCCATAGTAATTGATGATAAGTATATTTATGATTTTTTTTTTATTGTCACCTAATCTCTATATTATACTAATATACTGACCATAGATTTGTCCTACTCCTTATCTTGTGTTCATCCAATTCTGACCATGAATATGAGGATAAACCACCTGTTTTATGAGTTTTCCCAATAAGCCCCCAGTATAAAATGATTATAGGGGACCCCAGTTGAAAACTGGGGTTTTGGGTGGGGAAGCACCAAAAATTAGTGATTTGCAGCGATAATAATGGTCAAATAAATTTATTAAACACTAGATAAACTACTGGAAAAATATATGATTCATGTAAGTGGCGGGAAATTAAGTATCGCAACTACCTATAATTCATATTACGTCCCTGTGATGGTTTTTTTCTCCACCGTGCTTGCTTCGTTCTTGCTTGAGGGTACAATCGGGTACTCTAATCTATCTTATTTCCCTTTCGTTTTTTTTTTTTTTTTTTTTTAAGTTTTTATAGTTTATATATGATATATTGATTTTAATATTGTTAATGTTCTTAATTTTTTTTATTTTAATTCTTAATTAATTCTCTTGTAGTTCCCTTATTTCCTTTCCTCACTGGGCTATTTTCCTGCTGGAGCCCTTGGGCTTAATTCATCCTGCTTGTCCAATTAGGGTTGTAGCTTAGCTAGTAATAATAATAATAATAATAATAATAATAATAATAATAATAATAATGATAATAATAATCTCACCATCCCTCTATGCTGGCGCGTGGTACATGGATGAGCTGCGCGCGCCAAACGTGGGTCATTTTTTTTTTTTCTTTTAACTTTCAGATGAGCAACAATAGGTATATACTGAGAGTACAGCGTTTACAACATAATAAAGTACTTAAATAGATGAAATTACACCTAATATCAAAATTTATTGAACACCTCTATGGGAGGCATCTTCCTCAGACTGAAGTTCTGCCGGAACTGAAGCGGAGATGGAAAAAGGGTTCTTGTAAAACAACACCCGGGAACTTTTGGAGGAATATTTAGAAGCTTCAATTGCTTAAAAAGCCAAGCAATGATAACACCATAAAAAAAAAAAAGCTGGCCAAAGCGTATGCAAAAACAACGCATGCTCAGTAACCCCACCATCAATGTCCGAAAAGTAAACAATTGACTTGAAGAGTGAAATTGTGTTCACATTTTAATCCATACGTAAGTTATCAAGCCCCAACTTCCATTAATCATGCAGAGAAAAATACCAAACTAGCCAGCATTCGTCTATTTCTTTTAGCGAATTCCAGTTTCGTCAGAAATTAATGCATCGTATATTAACCTAACTTTTTTCATTCCCTTACTTTATTCTACTTCATCGTCGCACTCCTTAAATTCATAATTTTTATGGAGGTCGTATCGTCTCAAATGCGTTGCCATGAATGCCAGACGACCAGCGCTCAAACGTCGACGTATTATCGTCTATGAATAATAAACCGTTATCATGTCATTGCTGGAGGAACCATTCTCAAATCATGGTCCCTGCTTGGGGGTTGGGGGTCTTGGAATTTCAGCGAGAATATCTTATTTATATCCCTGCGTCAGTATAATCTTAGGTAATTGGATGACCCTTTGTTTTCCGTTGCTAATGGCTATTGGATGTACCGTTTTATCTACAATTCTGGGTAAGAGACGAATTCATTGAATAGCTATAGAGGAAATTTTCTGCTCATCTTTTATGGAAGCTCTGACCTTTTAGTAATGGATCGCTCTATAAAACGGACTTTGAAATTCCTGGAACACCAGACATCAATGCTGATATCTGGATTATCGAACTATAAATATAGTGAGGCAAATGATACGGAAGTCGCTATAATTGAAGTGATTTTTGCTTCTTTACAAAATAGCTTACACAACTTTTGCGCCATTCTAAATTACGCAGCTGTAAACATGCAATACATGCAACAGGGAAGATGGTTACAGTCATGACAACATTGCATTAATCATATTGAATGAAGAAGATTATGAGATATTTAATCTCCTATTGCTATATGTCTTGGAAAGTTTACCAAGCTAATTCAAGAAAGCCTCTGTTTTTTCATTCATACAAACACACATTTATACATACATTGTTGATAATACTAAACATGTATACAGCGTGTATTCATGTTTATTGATATGTTTTGTTAAAAGAATCATATAAAAAGCACATGAAGAATAAGG
>NC_090736.1:17920887-17943387 GCF_036898095.1 Palaemon carinicauda | reverse complement strand
AAAGTACCATGATACATTAATTGAAATGACCATTATTAGTACTGGTTTGAACACGAACCTTTCATTAGTTTTATGGCATCGTTAAGGTAACGTTTTACACATAAAAAAAAAAAATATTACTGATTCCACTTAATCATGTATCAGTATAAAAAAATACTTTATTATCGTATATTATTGCAATGGAAATGTCCTGTCATTCCTTTGATATTACTTAATTACTATTTGATCTCATCATTGATGCATTTGTCAATAACAATTCACTTGATATAATGAGTTCTTTGTTTTAAGGTAAATCATAATATTACAATATAACATAAGCAGAACTATTTTTTTTTTTTTTTTGACCCGAGTCTGAAATAATCTTGAAGATATACAGGAAAAAAAAATGTTTCATATCCGTTCGATCGTTTTTAAGATTTTTTCAAAATTTTTATTACCGCCTCCAACGAAGTTGGGAAGAGGTTATGTTTTCGCCCGTTGTGTGTTTGTTTGCGAACAGCTTCCTGACCACAATTTTAATAGTAAAGTAATGAAACTTGCAGGGATTAACTGTTATGTAAAAAGCTGGAAATTAAATTTTGGAAGGTCAAGATCACATAATCATCCATAAGTTTTGACATAATTGACTGAGAGACATCAAACTTAGTTCATATCTGAGTGCATGAAAATCCACGCCATTTAGTACATAAGGTCAAAGTTCAAGGTCAAGGTCAAGGTCGAGAAATAAGCTGCCGCGGTGGAGGTCTGCGCGCTACTGGGTGTCCCTCTGGTTTGTCCTGGACTCCTGGGATAGTTTAGCTTGCATCTTACATCTCTAACGCTTTCGTCTTAAGCCTTGATGAGGTATCTCAGCCTTTCTCTGCCTGAAAACGACAGGTGATCGAATCCTCCCTTGAGATGTGTAAGCAAATTAAGATCGGCGACGCAGGAACGATTGAAATGAAAAAGCCTTTAAAGGTACGTTTTGCTCGGTTGTGATTATCGTTCAACGATGATCGTCATGCGATTATCAACTGAGGAGGACGATGTGGTAACGTTCCTGACTGGTGAACGTCAGACTGCAGTTCAAGTCCCGCCCAAACTCGTTAGTTCCTTTGGTTGCTGCAACCATCATCCTTGTGAATAAGGATGGTGGGTTTGGGGGAGCCTATAGGCCTATCTAGTGAGTCATCAGCAGCCATTGCCTGGACCTCCTTGTTCTAAACTTAGGTGGGGAGTGTGCTTGGGCGCTGATCATATGTGTATATGGTCAGTCTAGACTCAAAAGTGCATTGTCCTGCTTAATAGGGCAATGTCACTGTCCCTTTCCCCTGCCATTCATGAGCAACCTTTGAGTCTTTAAACTCATTCATTGTTTTGGAATGATGTTTTTTTTTCTTTCTTTCTTTTTTCAGCGACTGCCACTAGAGTCACAGACGATCATCGAAGCAAATCATCCCATTCAAAAGCAATCACTTGGTGCTCTAGAGTTTAGACTAGAATCTAGACAATTGTTCGATATCAGCGTTGAGCGAATCTTGCTCAGAGCTAAACATACCTTTACGCACAAGTGACCTGGGTTTGGACTGGACTATACTTTTTTTATATTGAAAGTATGGAAACCTCCGGCGATTTTCTCATTATTATTATTATTATTATTATTATTATTATTATTATTATTATTATTATTATTATTATTATTATTATTATTACTTCTTGCTAAACTACAACCCTAGTTGGAAAAGCCGGGTGCTATAAGCCCAGTGGCTCCAATAGGGAAAATAGGAAATAGGAAAAGGTTTGGTTTCTATTGTACGGTAGATATCATTTGGAAGTTTGTTTTATCTCCTGCTTATTTATCTTCTTGGTTCCTATTGGGCCTTGTTTTATGTGGAGAGGCGTATTTAGGGCTGATCATGTATTGATAATTGGCACAACAATTGGTATATTGAAGGGCGCTTTTTAAGCTCTTCAGATTTCTTTCTTCTGGTTTTGCAATTCTTAGACTCCCTCTGTACTTTGATGCTCTCTGTACTATGATTCCCTGTATCCAAAATGTTACAGATTCATCCTTGGATCATACACAATATGACTACCAAGTTTGGTCAAAATCGGTAAAGTAGTTTTTTTGTTTAAAGTTGCTCACAAACAAATAAATAATCGACGACAGGGCTGAATGCACATTGATTCTGGCAAAGACAAAAAGGAATTTATTATTATTATTATTATTATTATTATTATTATTATTATTATTATTATTATTGTTATTATTATTATTATTATTATTATTATCAATTGCTGAGCTAAAACCTTAGTTGGAAAAGCAGTATGCTATGAGCCCAGGGACTCCAACAGGGAAAGTACCCCAGTGAGGAAATGAAACAAGGAAAAATAAAATATTTCAAGAACACTAACATCAATATAATTATCTCCTATATAACCTATAAAAACTTTAACAAAACAAGAGGAAGAGAAATAAGATAGAATAGTGTGCCTGAATGAACCCTCAAGCTAGATGACCACATTGCCTTTTAAGACAACTCCATGCCTGATGTTGACCCAAATGTAAACAGCACACTTCCACCAAGAGGCGTCGAGTGTCTCCTGTTGGACAGACTCCCTGCTCCTTCATATGCTGTTTAAGCCTATTTGATATTCCATTGCGGCTCTGAGGGAAGTTATACAACCCCCCCCCCCCCCCCCCCCCCTCCCCGTGAGATGTCTGCATAAAACAAACGTCACGTGTATCCTTTCTTTACGTTCTCCTGCGCGGAATTTATTCGTCGCGTCATTGTTAAATTTTTCTGACAGAGATACTCCATTTCAAGGGGGTGTTTATGCGCCCTGGTGAATTTGCATATGGACCTCGCACTCTTTACTTTATTGTGGAGTGTTATACGTTCCGTAAAATGGGATGATTGCTCTTTCCGTCGCCTGCAGGTTGTTATGCATTATCATTTATGTGTTTTTTTTTTTTGCGTCAAATCTTGAGAGAAGTTTAACTTTTTCTATTTTTTTGTCTTTGGTCTATTTATCCATTCATCTTTTTAGAGCAGTTTTAGATAATCACCGTCCAACCTTCGTGAAATTATCAATGAATAAATCTAGAAATCTTCATTGACTCCAATTAGATTTATTTTCATCCATTTAAAAACGATCATGAATGTTATTCTGTTCCTGCTTTCTCATCTCATTTTGCTATTCAGTTTCCTAGTTTGTTCTCTCTGAATGGTCCCTAAATGAAAAAACTACATGTGAAATAAATTACGAGATATAGGCTACTCATGCATTTACTTGTGTGTGTACACCAATGTTTACGCCTCTACAGTAATGTGTTCCTCGTTCAGAATTGCTATAAAGTTAGCCCATAACCCTTATACGCCTTGAACTGAGCTTCGGGACTGTAACTAACTTCGATAGGACAGTGACTTGTCGTCTCGACTTGTCAATCCTCTCGGTATGGTCAGATTAGTGTAGAAATACGACATATATTCTTACCTTATTTGATTTTGGAATAATCTGAACACCCAAAGTGTTGTAGCAAGGGAGAAGAGGAGTTTTTACCGAAAAAGACACACACTTTATAGTTTAAAGGTTTAAAAGCCGCTCATCAATGGAAGAGGCAAGGGACAGTGACATTACCCTATCAAGCAGGAAAATGCCCTAGAGATTGACCCTATATACATATGATCAGCGCCAAAGCCCCCTCTCCACCCAAGCTAGGCCCAAGGAGGGCCAGTAAATGGCTGCTGATGACTCAGCAGATAGACCTATAAGCTCCCCTAAACTTCCCATCCTTAGCTCATAAGGATGGTGAGGTTGCAGCGACAGAATGAACTTTCGAGTTTGAGCGACTCGAACCCCAGTCTGGCGTTCCCAAGTCAGGGGCGTTAGCACAATGGTCACCACAACCCCATAGAGTGGACTATTTTAGGATAATTGAGCTTTATTCAATTGATTTTCTGGATTGAATTAATCTGTTTCCCACTTGATATGATAACAAATGTTTACGCCAGAGATGTTGCTAAGAATTAATAATCAAGCAACCAATAAGAAACTTAAGCAAAAGAGCCATTTAGTTGTAAATATATTCGGACCAGCCATAAAGTTTTTCATCTTTAAGAAAAAAAGAGCCACATTTTATTGGAGTGTGAGGGGAAAGGTTTTCCGTGGACAGAATAGAAGGAAGAACAGAAAATTAAAAAAAAAAAAAAAAAAAAAAAAAAAAAAAAAAAAAAAAAAAAAAAAAAACAGGCTTCTTCAAGGTAATCGACAAGTCATGGTTGCACCATTAGAGAAGAGGAAATATAAATTAGGTTTGAATATATTGGCGAAACTCAGACGTCAAGGGGAGAGAGAAGTATTTGAATATCACATCTCCATTTTAGCGAATAGCAAAAAATTCACTTATTTTCTAGAAGATTTGCAATATTCGTGAGTTTCAACTCGGTTATTTTTCAGAAGATTTGCAAGATTCGCGAATTGCATCACAGTGCTAGGAATGTATGATTCGCATACACTTACACCTATGCGAGAATTTCCATTGTTAAAATGCCAGTATAATATCCTGTGGAGGATAAGTTTTCTTTTGGGAGTAAGTGGGAAAATGCAACAACAATTTTGGTAGAAAAATATTGTTGCGGTGACCAGAAAAAGAACATATTAGAATTGGAACAATACAGAGATACTGAAATAAGGGCTGTGGACATATGGAAAAATTTGTTAGTAGTTAGACAATATTTTTTTTTTGTCATGATAAAAACATAAAATTTCCTTTTTTATTTTTCATTATTATTTGAAGAGAATAAATGACCAATAATTAGAATATAAAGAATGATTTAGTAAATATATGGTAAGGCCATTTGATATGAATTAAGGGTTGTGGTAGCTTGGTGGTAGCGTCCTTGCCTGGTGATAGCCAGACTGAGATCAAGTCCCGCTCAAACTCGTTAGTTACTTTGGTCGCTGCAACCTCACCATCCTTGTGAGCTAAGTATTGGGTGTTTGGGGGAGCTTATAGGTTTAGTTGCTGAGTCATCAAGAGCCATTACCTGGCCCTCCTTGGTCCTAGCTTGGGTGGAGAGGGGGCTTGGGGGCTGATCATGTGCAATTTGGCATTGTACTGCTTGATAGGGCAATGTCACTGTCCATTGCCTCTGTCATTCATGAGTGGCCTTTAAACCTTTAAACCTTTAAATGAAATTATTAACATTATTTAGATACAAATAACTGTAATAGCTACGGCGATAGATTCGACTACGATAGAATAGTCGCTACAAAATTGAGAAAAGGAAACACCGAAATAAACGATGGAAAATTAATAAAAAAAAGATACATGATGCAGCACTCAGGGAAACGAATTGTCTTTTAAATTCATTATTGACAGCCATTTTCTGCATCACTCACATGCGATTAGTAGTAACAGGGTGAAAGCTAGACAGGCGGAAGTAATTGCATCAGAGCAGTGCTGATTCGGTTATGTCTGTATAACAGCAGTTCGTTATAAACCGAAAGGTCATTGTTGCAACACATTATTATTAATCACATTTAAAGTTGTGTATAAAATGTCTAAATGTGCAAAATTTATCAGTAATCGAATACCAAGTAACAAATTACCAATTAGCTAAGATGGGTTGATATCAATTCTATGTACTGTGACGGTGCCGAGTGAGGGTTGTGAACTTAAAGGCAGGATGCAATCAACTGAGTTGTTTATTAAGGAACACGCTTCTTTATATACAAAACCTCAAGGCAACAGGACATGACCTGTTCGAGAGACCAACAATGTTACAGAGCAAAACGGAGACATGATCATTCAGGTTCTTTTTAGTGCGAGGGAAGAGCGCAGATACAAGCATAATATATACGAAAGGAATTATGTACAATTGTGTGACATACGGTTGGTACATGGCTCCCACCCTAAAAATGACATACTGTACATGTTAAATAAGGAGCCCTGATCTAGAGAGGCGAACTGTAGGCGGGTCATCTGGCAGAATATAAGCAGGTTTTAGACGATCAATGGAGACCCAGTCTTCTTTGCCCCGAATGTTTAGGAGGAATGCTTTCGGACTGCGTCGGATCACAAGGAAAGGGCCCGTGTAAGGGGGCGTTAGTGGTGGCTTGCTGGTGTCGTTGCGCAGGAAGACGTGCGTTGCAGAGTGCAAGTCCGTTGGTATGTGATGCTTCGCTGGGGGCTTGTAAGTCTGGCGGCACGGAGTAAATTTTCCCACGACGTGACGTATTCGCTGGAGATCGTCAGAGGAGGTTGTAGAAGGAAAAAATTCGGCAGGGATGACCAACGGGTTGCCATACACCATTTCAGCTGCCGAGACGTCGAGGGCGTCTTTAGGAGTGGTCCTTAGTCCCAGGAGGACCCAGGGAAGCTGAGTAAACCAGTTGCAATCCTTGCAGCGGGACATCAAAGCTGCTTTGAGGGTGCGATGAAAACGTTCAACCATTCCATTGGCAGCAGGGTTGTAGGCCGTTGTCTGATGTAGGGTGATGCCCAGGAGATTCACTAATGACGTCCACAATTGAGAGGTGAAAGTGGTTCCCTTGTAAGAAATAATATGCTCAGGGATACCGAATCTTGATATCCATCCAGAGAGTAAGGCAGATGTACTTGAGGCGGACATTGCAGTTTCCATGGGAATGGCTTCAGGCCAACGAGTGGAGCGGTCGATGACGGTAAACAGGTAACGATGTCCTTGTGATGTGGGTAGGGGGCCTACAACGTCAACGTGAATGTGTGCGAAACGACGCTGAGGTTGAGGAAAGGTGCCCACTCCTGAATCCGTGTGTCGATGTACTTTGGAAGTTTGGCAAGAAGGACAGGCACGGACCCAATCCTTAGCATCCTTAGAAATGCCGTGCCAAATGAACTTTGCCTTCAGCAGCTCTGCAGTAGAACGGCACGAGGGATGTGAAAGGCCGTGAATGAAATCAAACACCTGTCGGCGCATGGGAGCAGGAATCCAAGGTCGCGGTCTACCAGTACTGACGTCACAGAGGAGGGTGGTGTTGGAGTCTTCAAGGGGAAAGTCTTCCCAACGGAGGGACGTGCAGGATGTCCTACAAGCTTGATACTCTGGATCCTGTCGTTGGGCTTCAGCCAGGGCGTTGTAATCCAATCCCAGTTGAACGGCAGCCAACATGTTTCTTGACAGGGCATCGGCAACGGGATTCATTTTCCCAGGGACGTATTGGAGGGTGCAATTGTATTCAGCCACGGCGGGGAGATGTCGGCGTTGACGGGCGGACCAGGCGTCAGACTGTTGAGAGAAGGTGTGCACCAGAGGCATGTGGTCTGTGCGAATGACGAAGGGCGTACCTTCTAAGAAATGGCGAAAGTGACGGACAGCCAAGTGCACCGCCAGCAATTCTGGATCGAAGGTAGAATAACCCGATTCTGCCTTGGACAGTTTTCTGCTGAAGAAGGCCAATGGGCGGGTCGAGCCTTTGACCACCTGCTCGAGTACTGCACCAATAGCGACGTCGCTGGCATCGGTGGAGAGAAGGAGAGGGGCGTGTGGGATAGGAAAAGTGAGAGCCGCAGCAGTTGATAGGGCCTTCTTTGCATTGCAGAAGGCTGCTTCTTGAAGGGGACCCCACTTCAGGTCCTTCGGCTTGCCTTTAAGGGAGGCGTAGAGGGGAGCAAGAGTGGCGGCAATGGCTGGCAGAAAACGGTGATAATAGTTGATCATGCCCAAGAATTCCTGCAGAGCTTTGATGGTCAAGGGCACGGGGAAGTTCTGAACGGCTGCTACCTTCTCAGGGAGGGGTGGACACCTTCAGGAGTGATACGGTTCCCTAAGAACGATACTTCGTTGGCGCCAAAGATACACTTGTCGTACCGGACTACAAGGCCGTTTTGTTGCAGGCGGTCGAGCACGATGCGCAGGTGAGGGAGGTGTTCCTCTTTTGAGGAGGAGAACACAAGTATGTCGTCCACATAACATACACAGAAAGGGAGGTCCCCTAAGATGCCATCCATGAGACGTTGAAACGTTGCCCCAGCATTACGAAGGCCAAAACAGGAGTAATTGAAGGTGTATGTACCAAACGGAGTGGTGATGGCGGTCTTGGGGATTTCTTCTGGGTTCATAGGCACCTGATCATACCCCTTCAGGAGGTCGAGCGTAGAGAAAACCTTCGCTTTGTGCAGGTAGGAGGTCACGTCGGCAATGTTTGGGAGGGGGTAGTGATCCGGTTCTGTTTGCATGTTCAGGCGCCCGTAATCCCCGCACGGACGGAGGGAGCCGTCTTTTTTCAGAACGATGTGTAAGGGCGACGACCATGGGCTGGAGGCCTTTTGGCAAAGGCCCCTTTTCTCCATTTCGGCGAACGTCTGTTTGGCGGCAGCCAATCGTTCCGGTGCCAGAGGTCTGAATTTTGCGAAGACTGGGGGTCCCTTCGTCTTGATATGGTGATAAATACCGTGCTTGGCAGGAACCGTGGACGTTTGGCGAAGTTCTGGACGGAAATTTTCCGGGTACGACGTGAGGTGGTGGGCGTAGGCATCCGTGGGTGCGCTGATGTGGAGAGCGAGGTTAGAGGCCGGGTTGGAGAGGTGTCGACAAGTACGAGTCTGCGTTGACCAATCGTCGGTGGGCGACATTGACCAGAAGGTGAAAATGAGAGAAGAAATCCGCACCGAGGATTGGCATTTTGACGTCAGCAACGAGAAACTTCCAATTGAATTTACCGTTTCCGAACGATAATGTGAGGCTCTCGTAACCGTAGGTGGGTATCGCAGATCCGTTGGCAGCTACTAAGCGTACGTCGGCAGATGTAGACAGACTACGTCGTGACTTAAAGAGTTTCCTTGGCAAAAGAGAACGACAAGCACCCGTGTCTACCAAAAATCGCACGCCCGTTCCTGCATCCTGTAAAAAGAAAAGATTAGAAACATGGGAGGCCACCACCACAAGCGATGGCCTAATACACGTTTTTTGGCCACTGACAATCTTTGGCACATTTCTTCGCGGTTGCCCCGAATCTGAAGTGGTAGTAGCAAAACAGCGGCGGATGGGAGGTAGTAAGTGCCTGTAGAAGTCGTTCGTTGGGGCGCGAGCGATTGGTGGGTGGTGGGCGGCTTTGTCGCTGCTTTGGCACGTCACGGGGTAGGCGTGTATGTCCTACGGCATTCATGTCAGCTTCGGTTGACGTTGAATAGGCATCGTCGTCGTCAGGGGTGGAGGCGTTGATGGATGTCTTGAAGTGGCTGTCCATAAGGGCGTCGGCTTTGGTCATCAAGTCCTTTATGGGTAAACTATCGACATCGGGTATGGCAGCGCGTACAGGTTCGGGTAAACGGCGTATCCAAAGGGCACGAAGTAGGTTCACCTCACGAGGAGAGCCGTCTGCGGCAGGTTGAAGGCGAGCGATACTGGTCATTTCCCTGAGGGCAAGCGAAGCCCTTTGGTCCCCCAACGGTTGTTGCGAGAGCTGAAAAAGCTTTGCTATACGGGCGGCTGGCGACGGCGAGTACTGCTGCAGAAGATATGTTTTGAGGGCGTCATACGCTATTGGGGTGTCTCCTTATTCACAAAGCCAGTCGGATATTTCTGGGAAGGTGTCCTCGGGTATCGCCGCGAGAACATAATCCGCTTTGGTGGTTGAGCGAGTCACGCCCCTGATACGGAAGTGGACTTCTGCGCGTTGAAACCAAGCAAACGCCTCTACGGTGGCGAACGGTGAAAGTTTCAATGGGTCGGCCGTAGCGCCAACTGCCTTAGGAGAGTCCGTCTCCGTCATAGTACCAACGATGGAGGGGCGAGGGAGGTGGGGGTGGAAGGCAGTGGGAGCGAGTCGACTTCCGAGGTCACTAATGTGACGGTGCCGAGTGAGGGTTGTGAACTTAAAGGCAGGATGCAATCAACTGAGTTGTTTATTAAGGAACACTCTTCTCTATATACAAAACCTCAAGGCAACAGGACATGACCTGTTCGAGAGACAGACAATGTTACAGAACAAAACGGAGACATGATCATTCAGGTTCTTTTTAGTGCGAGGGAAGAGCGTAGATACAAGCATAATATATACGAAAGGAATTATGTACAATTGTGTGACATACGGTTGGTACAGTACAAAAGACTTGAATTCGACAGGTATAAGTACAGAAGAATTGTCATTGACTTTTATCTTGCTTCGTAGCCAAGTAGTAAGTCACTGTCTATACAAGCTTGCCGGACCAGGGTTTGACTCCCGGCCGGTCACATGCTCTTGTCATTGTGTGATTTCGCCTGGGGCTCTGATCCCGAGGTCGTTAAGAGAATCCAGACATTAATGTATCAAAAATATATGGCTTATTTGTATATGAAAAACACGTCTAAATGTGCAAAATTTATCAATAATCGAATGTCGAAACTACCTATTAGCTACGATGGTGAGGATGGGTTGATTTCAATTCTAAGTACAAAAAAACCTGAATTCGAGAGGTACAAGTACTGAAGAATTGTCCTTGACTTTTATCTTTCTTCTTGGCCAAATGGTAAGTCACTGTCTATACAAGCTTGCCGGACCAGGATTCGACTTCCGGATTGGTCATAAGCTCTTGTCTTTGTGTGATTTCGCCTGGGGCTCTGATCCCAAGGTCGTTAAGAGAATCCAGACATTATTGTATAAAAAAATATATGGCTTATTTGAATATGAAAAACACGTCTAAATGTGCTAAATTTATCATTAATCGAATGCCAAGTAACAAACTACCAATTAGTTACGATGGTGAAGATGGGTTTATTTTAATTCTAAGTACCTAAAACCTGAATTCGACTGGTATAAGTATAGAAGAATTGTCATAAACTTTTATTCTTTCTTCGTGGCCAAGTAGTATGTCACTGTCTATACAAGCTTGCCGGACCATGGTTCGACTCCCGGCATGTCACAAGCTCTTGTCATTGTGTGATTTCGCCTGGGGCTCTGATCCTGAGGTCGTTAAGAGAATCCAGGCATTAATGTATAAAAAATATATGGCTTATTTGAATATGAAAAACATGTGTAAATGTGCAAAATTTATCATATATATATATATATATATATATATATATATATATATATATATATATATATATATATATATATATATATATATATATATATATATATATATATATGTGTGTGTGTGTGTGTGTGTGTGTGTGTGTGTGTGTATATATAAAGTTAATTAATAAAATAATGACAATTGCGTTTAGTTTATAATTAAAAATGTCTTTTTTATGGAGTGGGTAAAATAGTTATTGAGATATGCATGAAAAAAATTTAGAAACACTAATATACTGGGGAACAAGAACGATATATTGATTGCAGGTTACCTAGCGTCAAATCTATCAAGAAATGGTATGAAGACTGATTCAGATAGTTGCATTTCGCTCTAACACCGGCAAGTCAACTCACAGTGGATGAGGAATTTACGTGTACTGGCCAATAAGCTTTTCTTGAGCATTTTAAGTTTTTGTCTTGTTTATCTCAAAAAAAAAAAAAAAAAAAAAAAATAGGTGAAATATGGTAGGTTGCAAGGACTAAGATTACTTGAACGGCTAGCAAACCATTTTAATAAAAGCTACCTTATCCAAGCACAACTAGGGACTGTTACAAGTTCGAATAACAATTGCGTTCATGTGTGTATGTGAGTGTGTTTAAATGGCAGAGGCAAGGGATGGTGACAATGCCTAGCTTGCAGGACAATGCCCTAGAGACTGACCATATATACATATCATCAGCCCCAAAGCCCCCCTTTCCACCCAAGTTAGGAGCATGGAGAGCCAGGAAATGGCTGCTGATGACTCAGCAGATAGAACTACATGCTCTCCAAAGCCCACACCGTTAACTCACATGGATGGTGAGGTTGCAGACATTACAAGAAACTATCGAGCTTGAACGGTTCTCGAACTCCAGTCTAGCAGAATGCCAGTCAGGGACGTTTCCAGTAGACCACTCTACCTTCAAGTTTCTCCACTTACACCTTTCAACAGTAAATGTACATAGGCTCAGTCCTTATCAGGAAATTAGATTCCAGGAAAGTACCTCTGGCAAACCCCTCCTCTGGATATAGAATTTCCCGGCTGAAGTGGAGCGACAAGAATAAAACCATTAAGGAGAGACTTTCCTAATCTAACTTCCTAACTAGAATGGCTTTCCAATACCCAAAATACAGAACTATTTTCTTCTTGTTTTGGGAACTGGTCTTTCTTGGAGTGCTATTTTACTTTCATTCTTTAGTTTCTATTTCTACTTAATAAGAAATTAAGTTATGAAAACTGTCAACCCTGATTTGAGGTGTTCCGCTTGAATTCATATTCTAGAAATTATTGTTTAAAACCATATAAAAGAATATCTTTTACTCTAATTCATGGTTGATTCCAAACACCATTGCAACCCAGTGCCTCTTGCATCAACCTATGCCACAAAGTTCAATACCTATTAGCTCTTTAAAAGACAAAGACTTTAATATAAATTCAGCTCCTCTTAATATAAATTCAACTCTTCTTATTTTATCCTGTATTGAGGCCAGTAGATGTCATAATAGGAAATTCTTAAGGAGAAGATCACGAAACTGATGAGATTATTATCCTATCCGTTCATACTATCAAATTGATGTATTCCATTTTGTTTCTGATTTAGATTTACTATCATTTTGATATAGCATCTGATTACTAGTCACATTAGATTATATCTGTTATTGGAATGGAAGTTTACACTGTCAAAAATATTCCGTAATAAAACGGTAAAAATCCTGGAATAGAGGTTGCCAGGCATTTGTCGTTTAAAAAAAAAAAAAAAAAAAAAAAAAAAAAAAAAAAAAAAAAAAAAAAAAAAACGTTATATTGAGGTAGAGGAGTGATATTATGGTCACCAACTCGTAAAATGTAATAACAAAGTATGGTAAGATTAATGAAATAAGGCTGAGAAAAGTATATTTTACGGTAAATATTTTCAGTGTAGGTAAATAGAACCTACGTACACTATGCATTTTATATTTTTATCTTCTTAGCAACTATCAACGATAATAAAGTAAAATCTGTTTTCCGTGGAAGATGGTTCGGGGAACGATATAATCCTCAAATTGTGTCTGGTATAACCTGAGATAAAATCAATTTCGATGATGGTGTTCTTTTATAATGGAAAAAGGATTTAGTTTACGGGACTTTCTGATATTTCGAATCAGCTTCATTGATTATGGTTTTATGAAGTAAATAGAAAATAGAAATGATTTAGAGCAAATGAATTATCAGGAATTTGCTCAATCATTTTTCTATATTCCATATCGACTTATTTCTATACAGAAAGTCCTCAACAAACAAACATTGAAAGATACAAACAAAAATCCAACTGAAAGTAACGAAAATAAGATAAAGGAATACTATAATAAAACAATACTATATCATCCAATGCAGTAAGCTAAAGAACATTTGTAATAACCTGATATCTATTTTATATGATACTCAACTATTTGTTGACTTTTGTAGCTGGAAATCATAGGCTTTAGATTCAGCTTAGGCCTTTCCTGGAACAAAGTTTAACAACATTCAATTTACAAACAGTTTCTTGGAACCAATTAACTTTGTAAGTGAAGGAACTTCTCTAAATAATTTTTGTTTTGATATTAATCATTAATATAAAATAAGGAACAAATTAAGTGCCCTATTTAAAAATTTATTTATTTTTTATATATTATTTTAATTTTCGGTAGCATTTGCAGAATTTCTATATTGCATGGATGAAGATAAATATCAATAAGTCAATTGTTTTCATCTTGTTAATAGAATTTATAATATGATAGGAAATATTATTTTTCTGTACAATGAAAATGGATGTGACTCATAATAAAATAGGTACTATATACATCAATTCATAAGATTAAAATCAAATATTTGTAAATCGCAGCTAAACAGCAAATATAAAATGATGCTGTTATGTATATTAGCCGGAAATTAATCCCTTTTTCGTCTATTTGAACCAAGACTTATTGATTGATTTATTAGAATATAACTGGCATAACAACTGACAAAAACATTGGAGAAATAATAATTTGACAGTACTCTCTCTCTCTCTCTCTCTCTCTCTCTCTCTCTCTCTCTCTCTCTCTCTCTCTCTCTCTCTCTCTCTCTCTCTCTCTCTCCAATGATGATCTATCATTGAGCAGTCTTTGAAGTTATGTGAGACTTTCGTGATTATATATATGGAATAATAGTGTACTGCTTTTGTTGAATGTTACTAAACTCTCTCTCTCTCTCTCTCTCTCTCTCTCTCTCTCTCTCTCTCTCTCTCTCTCTCTCTCTGATTCTTTATGAACACATAATCATGAGATAAGGCAGTAATCTAATCCTTTCCTAAACATCCCGCCTGGAATTCCTCTGGGAACATCTAAAATAGCCGAAGATTAAATCTTATTTTGCGCCAACTCGGGCATGAAAGAAGATAACTGAAATAGAAATATATTATTGTATATCCGTTTGTATATCCAGTGTTATAATAAAAATAATATAATTTCGAGGGAAAATTAAAATATCTAGTTAGGTTTTCCCAAAATTTTTTTTTATATATTGAAGAGGCTAGCATGAGTCTCTTTTTGTTGTTTATTATGTGAAAGATCTATTCCAATTGTGTTACTGTTCTTAAAATATTTTAAATTGATTGTTCATTATTTCACTTGAAGTATATTTATTTCTTTATATCCTTTCCTCACGGACCTATTTTTTCCCTGTTGAAGCCATTGGTGGTATAGCATCCTGCTTTTCCAACCAATAATAATAATAATAATAATAATAATAATAATAATAATAATAATAATAATAATAATAATAATAATAATAATAATAATAATTACTGGACTACAACTGGCAAAACCCAGTGGCGGAAGATTTCCCTGCAAAATAGGTGTGGAAATGCTTCGTCAATCAGTAAAAGATATTGTGTAATGGTTTATTGGCCTAATGACCCCTTGACTAAATTATGAGTTATGTTAACAAACTATTCTAAAGCAATTTATCTGTATAATAGCAGGTATATAGAGGTGAAAAATAGGCAAAAATTAAAAATATAAAGAAATTGACCTTTGAACTTGAAGGCAATGGGCACTTACAAGGCCATGTGAAGATCACGGGTTAAATATGGCCCCATATTCTGATAG
Source organism: Palaemon carinicauda (assembly GCF_036898095.1). Lineage (NCBI taxonomy): Eukaryota > Metazoa > Arthropoda > Malacostraca > Decapoda > Palaemonidae > Palaemon > Palaemon carinicauda. Next base: position 17,928,275 of record NC_090736.1, on the reverse strand, counting down.
AGCATGTGCGAATGGGGGGGGGGGGGGGGAGACAACAAAACCTAACTTTTAGCCACGTCAAACTTTTTTCCATGAAATAGCCATATGACCTTGAAAATGAGGGTCAAGGTCAAATGTGACATTTGATTTGGAGGTTTTATGCATAGGTTTGGGGTAGTTTACTATAGCATGCTATGACCAAAAACCAGTATTTCATGGAGAAATTGCCAAAGTTACGATTTTTGCAATGTCAAAAATAGTAAAAAATATATATTGAAAAAAGTAATTAAACAGTCGCTACAAAAGCTAAGGTAACCTTAGATAAATATATATGGCATCTTATGCCACTAAGATCAAGGCTCTGGGCCTTCTGGTTTTTGAGATATCGGAAACAAACCTGTTTTGAGCCGGTTTGGCCATTAGCGACCTTGACCTTGACCTACTTGCATTTAAATAGGGCAATATCCAGGGATTTACTTCTGTATCATTGTCCATAAGGCCCTTACCCATACGGCTTATACTTTAGGCCTAATGTAAATTTTCAAATTTTACATATTTTTCCTTTAAAAGCCCCTGTGACCTTGAAAAGTAGGTCAAGGTCACTTAAACTGGGTGTATGGCATATTCTTACCATAGGCTACCTATGATCATTATTTCAGATTTTTTGCGAAAAAAAAAACGCACGGAAATAATAATAATAATAATAATAATAATAATAATAATAATAATAATAATAATAATACTCCAAAATTATAGCCACACGAAAACAGGTGAAAAAGAAAAAGATGTAGCGTAATATCTTGAATCTTTCACATTCAAAATACGACCGCCACAAAAGAGCCCGTGCCCAAGGCTTGTCTTTAACCACATAAAAGCGCCAAGTAGCGCCTACGCAAACAACCCGTTGAGAACACACCCTGTCAAAGAAAAACACCCCATAAAGAGTCATTTAAGCTCAAACAACCTTGGCCTCGTTCACTGACTCTAATTATCGCTCCCAGGTGGGACTTTGAATGAATTCCTTTTCAAGGTGACCTTCTCCTACTCCTCCTCCCCCTTTTCCTCCTCCTCCTCCTCCTCCTGTTCTGATGTTCGTAATGACCTCCCCCTTGAAGAAGGTTTCTGTGATTTATTTCTTAGTGGGGTTAGCTGGGTGCGCTAGAGCTTTACCGGCTGTTGTAGGTCAAATAGAGTCTAAAGGTTGACTGCATTTAGGTCAAAATACATTGGATACGTTATATATATATATATATATATATATATATATATATATATATATATATATATATATATATATATATATATATATATATATATATATATACACACTAGTGTGCGCGACCCATCAAAACGGACAGATAAACATTTAGCTAGATATGAATACACGCACAAGCAGCCAACTTCTCAGCAGGGTATAGTTCCCCCCCCCCCCCTTATACGAGGGATGGGGAGTGCTTAGCGTGACCGGAAGGAAATACTGTTTTACACACACACACACACACACACACACATATATATATATATATATATATATATATATATATATATATATATATATATATATATATATATATATAAAACCAGACACTCGTTCTTTATTATGCAGGTGTATCAGAACACTACTCATTTCCTAAGGCTTTTAATTCTTTTGATTATTTTATTTATTTTGAATCTTTTAATTGTTTTCATATCTTTCTGAACATTTCCTGTCACCGTAAGAAGCATTTTTTAGCTCTGATAAAAGTATAATTTTTTCAACGTTTTGCGAATTTTCTTATAGTATAGCTTTAAATTTCATTGGTATTCTTCTTATTAATTTTAACCTTACTTGTCGTTATGAAAATTATTCTTGACAATGATGAGAATTTTTCTTGTTTTCAATAACATGAGACTTTTCATTTCCTCACATTTTTATAAAATGTTTCAGTTCATATTTTGTCTTTTTCCCTGGGTATATTTTGCTTTCCCTTTATATATAAAGAATTATTTCAAAGCCGTAATGAAAAATTTGTTTATTTAAAAAAGGTTTATATTTCCCGTAGTAACTAAGCATCAAGAGCATAGACTTTTCTTCAGTGCCGTTCCATATTTGTCACTCCTAACATTCACTTTTAAAAAGAAGTAAAGAAATGATATTACAGTCACCAACCCGTAAAAAATAATAACAAAGTAGGGTAAAAGTTACGGTTGAGAACAGTATATTCTTACGTAGAATTTCCTGGTAAAATTTCATTTTTTTTAACAGTGTTAGTTTATTTTGAACATACATCTCTCGGCATCATTGATATTCAGTCAAAAATGTAGATATTTCATAAATGATATAGAGGCTTTTTCTCAAAGATTTAGTAATTGGTTTACCCTTTAATTAAACCTTTCAAAAAACTCTTTTTTTTTTTATATAAAGAAATCGGACTACGCACTTTTGCGAAGGACATTTAGCAATTGCACTACAATGCATTCAGGCTGCTCTATCAGGAAGTTAAAAAATGCTTTGTGAAACAGGATCAGGGTTAAAATATGCATATTATAATTAGGATACATTCTTCTCTGACGTCACAAGTCTAAATGGAATCAAGCCAAACGGAAAAATTTGCCGTAAAAAAACAAAACGTAAAATTCCTGGAATAGATGTTGATAGGCATTTACGGTTTTAAAAGCGGATACATTAACGTAAAGGAGTAATATTGTGGCTACCAACCCGTAAAATATAATAACAAAGTAGGGTAAAACTTAAGGTCGCCTCTATTTTACTGAAATACGGCTAAGAACAGTATATTTTTACGGAGAACTTCCGATTAAATTTACGGTTTTTTAAGTGTACTCTATAAGTTGGAAGCGCATTTTCTTTGGTCAGTATTCAGCCGAATTAAGGTTGAGCCTTTATTATTCCTTTGGGTAGCTCTGTTTTAATGTAAGATGTATATATATATATATATATATATATATATATATATATATATATATATATATATATATATATATATATATATATACATAATTACCGATTTATTAATTTATCAACATTTGATAGAAACACTTTAGGGAAACAATAGAATTTCCTTAAACCTATTTTCTTGCAACATTCATGACGTTCAAACGGCACTGTAAAGTTAGTATGGTTTTCAATCTTTCAATCTTTCCTGCAAAATATTATGTCCCTTAAATCTCTCTTTTCAGTCTATGAATAACTCCTTTATACTCTTGTGACGAGCCGAGAGAAGGTTGTGACTCAAAGGCAGGATGAAAGCAACTGAGTAAGTTTATTACAGAACACTCGTCTTTATATAAAAAAACTCAATGTAACAGGAAATTTCCTGTTCAACCGACACCGCACCGGTTAACAGTTAACGGTGAGAAAAACAGACATGTTATTTCAGGTCCTGGTTAGTGCGAGTGGGCAGCGAAGATACAAGCATAATATATACACAAAATGAAATGTCGCTACTATGTATGATCGTGTGACAGATGGTTGGTACATGGCTCTCCCCCTAAAAAGGAAATACTGTACATGTTAAGTAGGGCTCCCTGATCTAGAGAGGCGAACTGTAGGCGGGTCATCTGGCAGGAGATAGGCAGGTTTTAAACGATCAATGGAGACCCAGTCTTCTTTGCCACGAACATTTAGTAAGAATGCTTTCCGACTGCTTCGGATCACAAGGAAAGGGCCGATGTTAGGGGGCGTTAGCGGTGGCTTGCTAGTGTTGTTGCGTAGGAAGACGTACGTTGTAGAGTGCAAGTCTGTTGGTATGTGATGCTTCGCTGGGGGCTTGTAAGTCTGGCGGCTTGGAGTAAATTTTCACATGACGTGACGTATGCGCTGGAGATCGTTTGAAGTGGATGCAGAAGGAAAAAATTCGGCAGGGACAATCAAAGGGTTGCCATACACCATCTCAGTCGCCGAGACGTCGAGGGCGTCTTTAGGAGTGGTCCTTAGTCCCAGGAGGACCCAGGGAAGCTGAGTAAACCACTTGGAATCCTTGCAGCGGGACATCAAAGCTGCTTTGAGGGTCCGACGAAAACGTTAAACCATTCCATTTTCAGCGGGTTATGGGCAGTTGTCTGATGTAGGGTGATGCCCATGAGCATTGCTAACGATGTCCACAATTGAAAGGTGAAAGTGGTATCCCTGTCAGAAGTGATATGCTCAGGGATACCAAATCTTGCAATCCATCCTGAGAGCAAGGGAGACGTACATGAGGCGAACGTTGCAGTTTCCATGGGAATGGCTTCAGGCCAACGAGTGGAGCAGTCGATGACGGTAAACAGGTAATGATGTCCTTGTGATATGGGTAGGGGCCTACAACATCGACGTGAATGTGTGCGAAATGACGCTGAGGTTGAGAAAAGGTGGCCACTCCTTAATCTGTGTGTCGATGTACTTTGGAAGTTTGGTAAGAAATACAGGCGTGGACCCAATTCTTAGCATCCTTAGAAATGCCATGCCAAATGAACTTCGTCTTCAGCACCTGTGCAGTAGAATGGCACGAGGGATGTAAAAGGCCGTGAATGAAATCAAACACCTATAGGCGCATTGGAGCAGAAATCCAATGTCGCCGTCTACCAGTATTGACGTCGCAGAGGAGGTTGGTGTTGGAGTCTTCGAGGGGGAAGTCTTCCCAACGGAGGGACGTGCAGGATGTCCTACATGCATGATACTCTGGATCCTGTCATTTGGGCTTCTACCAAGGTGTTGTAATCCAATCCCAGTTGAACGGCAGCCACCGTGTTTCTTGACAGGGCATCGGCAACGGGATTCATTTTCCCAGGGACGTATTGAAGGGTGCAATTGTATTCAGCCACGGCTGAGATATGTCGGCGTTGACGGGTGGACCAGGCGTCAGACTGTCGAGTGAAGGCGTGCACCAGAGGCAAGTGGTCTGTGCGAATGACGAAGGGCGTACCTCATTAGAAATAGCGGAGAGTAGAATAACCCGATTCTGCCTTGGACAGTTTTCGGCTGAAGAAGGCCAATGGGCGGGGCGAGCCATTGACCACCTGTTCGAGTACTGCACCAATAGCGACATTGCTGGCATCGGTGGAGAAAAAGGAGAGAGGCATGTGGGATAGGAAAAGTAAGAGCTGCAGCGGTTGATAGGGCCTTCTTTGTATTGCAGAAGGCCGCTTCTTGAAGGGGACCCCCCTTCAGGTCCTTCGGCTTGCCCTCGAGGGATGCGTAGAGGGGAGCAGGAGTGGCGGCAATGGCTGGCAGAAAACGGTGATAATAGTATCATGCCCAAGAATTCCTGCAGAGCTTTGATGGTCGAGGGTGGGGTGAAGTCCTGAACGGCTGCTACCTTTTCAGGGAGGGGATGGACTCCTTCAAGAGTGATGCGGTGTCCTAAGAACGACACTTCGTTGGCGCCAAAGGTACACTTGTCGTACCAGACTACAAGGCCATTTTGTTGCAGCACGATGCGCAGGTGACGGAGGTGTTCCTCTTTTGAAGAGGAGAACACAAGTAGGTCATCCACATTACATATACAGAAGGGGAGGTCCTCTAAGATGCCATCCATGAGACGTTGAAATGTGGCCCCAGCATTACGAAGCCCAAAACAGGAGTAATTGAAGGTGTATGTACCAAACAGAGTGGTGATGGCGGTCTTGGGGATGTCTTCTGGGTTCATAGGCACCTTCAGGAGGTCGAGCGAAGAGAAAACCTTCGCTTTGTGCAGGTAGGAGGTCATGTCGGCAATGTTTTGGAGGGGGTAGTGATCCGGTTCTGTTTGCATGTTCAGGCGCCTGTAATCCTCGCACGGACGGAGGGAGCCGTCTTTCTTCAGAACGATGTGTAAGGGAGACGAGCATGGGCTGGAGGCCTTTTGGCAAAGGTCCATTTCCTCCATTTCAGTGAACGTCTGTTTGGCGGCTGCCAATCGTTCCGGTGCCAGACGTCTGAATTTTGCGAAGACTGGGGGTCCCGTCGTCTTGATATGGTGATAAATACCGTGCTTGGTAGGAGCCGTGGGCGTTTGGCGAAGTTCTGGATGGAAAACTTCCTAGTACGACGTGAGGAGGTGGGCGTAGGCATCCGTGAATGCGCTGATGTGGAGAATGAGGTTGGAAGGGGCGGGATGAAGAGGTTACAACAAGTACGAGTCTGCGTTAACCAATCGTCGTTGGGCAACATCGACCAGAAGGTGGAAATGAGAGAGGAAATCCGCACCGAGGATTGGCAATGTGACCACAGCAACGAGAAACTTCCAATTAAATTTACCATTACCAAACGATAATGTGAGGTTCTCGTAACCGTAGGTGGGTATCGCAGATTCGTTGGCAGCTACCAAGCGGATGTCGGCAGACGTAGACAGACTATGTCGTGTCCTGAAGAGTTCCTTTGGCAAAAGAGAACGACAAGCAACCTTGTCTACCAAAAATCGCACGCCCGTTCCTGCATCATGTAAAAAGAAAAGATTAGAAACAAGGGTGGCCGCCGCCACGAGCGATGGCCTACTTACACTTTTTATGGCCACTGACAATCCTTGGCACATTTCTTCTTGGTTGCCCCGAATCTGTTGTGGTCATAGCAAAACTGCGGCGGATGGGAGGCAGTAAGTGGCTGTAGAAGTCATTGGTTGGGGCGCGAGCGAGTGGTGGGTGGTGGGTGGCTTTGTCGCCGCTTAAGCACATCACGGGATAGGCGTGTATGTCCTACGGTATTCATGTCAGCTTCGGTTGACATTGAATAGGCATCCTCTTTGTCAGGAGTGGAGGCGTTGATGGAGGTCTTGAAGTGGCTGTCCATAAGGGCGTCGGCTTTTGTCATCAAGTCCTTTATGGGTAAACTATCGACATCGGGTATGGCAGCGCGTACAGGTTTGGGTAAACGGCGTATCCAAAGGGCATGAAGTAGGTTCACCTCACGAGGAGAGCCGTCTGCAGCCGGTTGCAGGCGATCGATACAGGTCATTTCCCTGAGGGCAAGCGAAGCCCTCTGGTCCCCCAACGGTTGTTGAGAGAGCTGAAAAAGCTTTGCTATATGGGCGGCTGGCGACGGAGAGTACTGCTACAGAAGATATGTTTTGAGGGCGTCATACTCTATTGGGGTGTCTCCTTGTGCACAAAGCCAGTCGGATATTTCCGGGAAGGTGTCCTCAGGTATCGCCGCGAGAACATAATCTGCCTTGGTGGTTGAGCGAGTCACGCCCTTGATGCGAAACTGGATTCCTGAGCGCTGAAACCAAGCAAACGCCTCTCCACTGGCGAATGACGAAAGTTTCAATGGGGCAGCACCAACTTTCGTGGAGTCTGCCATAGTACCAACGATGGAGGGTCGAGGGTGGGTGGTAGGCAGGTGGAGCGAGTCGACTTCCGGGGTCACCAGTGTGACGAGCCGAGAGAAGGTTGTGACTCAAAGGCAGGATGGAAGCAACTGAGTAAGTTTATTACAGAACACTCACCTTTATATACAA
>NC_090736.1:17910887-17915887 GCF_036898095.1 Palaemon carinicauda | reverse complement strand
TGCGACATCGGGCTGCCAGCCAAGAGGAGAGAAAGATATGGCCACTGCCGCCAGCAATCGTTCCGCTCCCAGCACAGAAATTGCAGAGAGGATAAGGTTTCTCTTTTAATTGCCGCTTAGATTTTATGTTGGCTTTGTTGCAACGTTATCTCGGTGGAGGGTAACTCCGGAGAAAGGCTGAGAGGGTATTATGATTGTCAATAATATGCTTGATGATTGCTGTTGCAGTAGCAGGAGTGTTGGGATTAAGATCCTACCGAAGCATGCTTGTTTCCTGACATTGCTGTATATAGTGCTGTAAAGGTTCTTCTGTGTCTTGATTACAGCACTTGCATGGTCTGATTGGTCTCTGCGGTGCTGCAGGGTCTTGGCCATTATCTAAGATGATTTGCCAGTTGTATAGATATCCCAGTCGCAGTCTGCAGATGATTACTGCGTCCTGGCGAGGTGTTTGTCTTACAATTGGGTGTGATAGTATGTTTTTAGCTTTAATGTACCACTTTGCAGATCTTGAACCATCTAGGAAGGCTCTTCTTACTTCACTAGTCTTTTGGATGTTGCTGTAGGTAGCCATTTTATTTTGAACGGTTTTTAATGACTGTTGCAGAGTAATGCTAATAGTTTGGCACATTAAGGCCGATTTAGCTAGGTGGTCGGCTCGTCGTTGCCAGAGATTCCTGTATGACTTGGAATCCAATTCAAGGTAACTTGCCTGTTGTTTCTTTGGTGGAGCAGGGCTAAGAATTTAATTAAAGTGATGAGGTGCATATTCTTTGTAGGTTCCTTGTTGCTGAGGGCCAACGTGACTTCTCTGGAATCTGTATGGATCGTTGTGTTCCCGTTATGTTGATTGGCAGAGTGCTCTAGAGCCTTTGCAATAGCCACTAGCTCAGTTTGCAGCGTGGAGGCACGGTTGGAAAGTCTCTAGTTGGCTTTATATCCTGATGTAGAGATAACTGCACCAGCAGCTGCAGGATTGCACGGTCAACTGATCCATCTGTATAATAGGTGTGAGGCGCAGGTGTGTTCCTGATTGCATTTTTTGCAGCTGCAGTGAGTTGTTCTGGCGTGCAGAGAGCCTTGCTTGCTGCTGGTAGGATAGTGAAGTTGTATTTGATGGGATCACATGCCCAAGGAGCAGGAGGGATGTAGCCTTCATGCATTTGTTGTCCCTTGATTTTGTGAGCCTCATTTTGCATCTGCATTCTTCTGAGTGTATCCAGTAGTTTCTTTGCATGCGAGTTGGGTGGATCTAGTTCTTCAGCAAGAGGTAAAAGCCTTTTTATTTTGTCGTTGAAAGGGCTTTTTCTGTCTGCGATGATTGACTTGAATATAATGCTGCTATTCCTGATGTCAATCCAGGCTGACAGGGGAATTGGGTTAGTTTCTGCTCTGAGTAAGCAGAGTCTTGTCCACATTGGAGAGCCACTAATGAGTCTCATGGCATTGTTTTGGACTACTTCTAATGATGCTTTTTGAGTGTCGGTTAATGCAGTAAGTGTGGGTGCTGCATAATCAATGTGGGATCGAATTGCTTGTAGGTAAAACAGCCTTAGGAGGTTATTTGATACTCCTTGTTTAAGGGAGGTCATGCGTTTCATGGCTGATAGATGAATTTTTGTCTTCTCTCTGAGGTAGGCTACTTCATTGGCTGCTGATAGGGTTTTGCTAATGATTACCCCAAGGTACATGAATTGACTCACCCATTCGATGTCCCCACCTCTCAGTGTGAAGTTCTGAGGGTTTTGCGAATGTTTTATAGCCATTGCTTTGGTTTTGTTGGTGTTGATCTTTAGGCCAAGATCCTTGCATTTGGCCTGGATCATGTCAAGTGCTTTTTGAGTGATATTTCTGGCATGACCTTTATTTGGGCATACTATGCATATATCATCGGTATATATAAAAATTTCCACTCCATTTCAGAGTTTTAAAGTGGCTAAGCTCTCCATTAGTAGATTGAAAAGGTAGGGGCTGAGTATGCCTTCTTGTGGTGTACCATTTTCTAAGGGGATGAACTTATTGGTTTTTCCTTGGAAAGTGACTCTGGCTTCTCGGTTTTGTGTGTAGTTTCGAGTCCAGGCCAGTAAGTGTCCTTTCACTCTTTTTAACAAGTGTGAAGAGTATAGCTGGTGAGCTGGCTAGCTCAAAGGCTTTCTCGAGATCAAGGAATATGACAAAAGCTTGTTTGTCGTTAATTGTTGAGAGGACATCTGTAATGCATTCTTGAGTGCCTATGCCATTTCTGTAGGCATATAGGCGATGATGTGGTTGGCCTATTTTCCACTGCAGTCTATTGAGTACCATTCTCTCAGCTACTTTCTCTATGCAGCTTATCAAAGCTATAGGTCGGTAGGTATTTGGCTCCTTAGGTTTTGGAATAGGTTTGGTTTCTTGCTGGTTCCATGTGGTTGGACGTAGTCTCTCCATGTGTGTCCTGTTTATCAGATGCAGGTAGACCAATTTAGGATTGTTTCCCATGTTCCTCAGCATGCTGTTTGTGATGAGATCGGCTCCAGGGGCAGTGTTCTTCCTGCCTTTTGATAGGGCCGTATATAGTTCCTCCATGTTATAGGGGAGATCAGTGTCATCTACCATGTTGCAGGCGGCTTCTATGATGTTGTTCCTGATTGGGAGCAGAGTTCTCTGCCTGTCGATAGTTGGCAGAGGTAGATTGATGCTTTTTGCTCTGTCCGCAAAGTTGTTAGCAATACTCTTGGCTTCAGCTAATGAGTCTGGGTGTGTAACTCTGGGTGTATTGTACTTCCCAGAGTCTTTGTTAAACCAGCCACATATTTTGGCTAGGGATGTGCTGAAGTTGACCTCGTTGCACCATGAGTACCATTTGTCTAGTTTAACTTCCAGTGATACTTGTACAGAATGTTTGATGATCTCTACAAGTAGATTATGTAGCTCATCGGTTCTGTGTCTTCCGAGGAGTTTCCTGGTTTTGTTTATTCTGGCATTCGTTTCTTTGATGCGGCTGTTTTAGTACCAGATATCAGCATGTTTCTTCTCAGAGTTCTTTTTTGTGGCATGGATACACTGGCTGCTACCTCTAGTTGTTTGCTGAAGTCGGTTAATAGGGTGGAGATATCATTGTGCGGGAGTTTGATATATTCCAGAGCCCACTCTGTCAGGGCTGTTTCGATTTTTCCCAGTTAGCAAACTCTGGGTTCCAGCTTTTTGGGGGCGGGGGAGGAGAGGGTATTTCTGCAATTCGAGTGTTACTTCAATGGCAAAGGGATCACTGATTAGTACAGGATGTGGTTGTCATTTGGTTCCTCCTTGTATGGCACTGGATAAGAAGGTGAAATCTAGGCGACCTCCTTTTAGATGGGTGGCTTCTGTGACGTTGTTGAGCAGTGCTACATCAGGATATTCTTGCAGTAGGGCATGCAAGTGTCTGCCAGTTTGATATGTTTCTGATATTGAGTTCAGGAACTGATGATGAGCGTTAAAGTCGCCTGCAATAATTGAGTCTTCGTTGGAGGCTGCTGCAAAGAGTGCCTCGGCATCAATATTTTTAGCTGGGGACTTGTATATGTTGTGGACTGTTAGTGTCGTGGCTAGGGGAGATATCTGGACACTAAGAGTCTCTGCCTCTGTCCCACAGTCTATGGTTGGTAATAGTTTGGAGGGGATGCTGCTTTTAATGAGGGTAGTCAGTCCCCTTGTCGTTGGTGATTGATACGTTGTGTATACTTTGTATCCTGAGAACGTGAATGGTATGTTCTCATTAAGCAGAGCTTCTTGCAGTATGATAATGTCAGGGTTTTGCACTGAGGTTTGAGACTGGAGAAATGCAAGCTTGTTTCGAAGTCCGAAAATATTCCATTGGAGCACTTTTACTTGGGTGTTTTGGTTGTTGCAAGTGGTTGTATTAGGTCCATTTGCAGGAGGAACTATGAAGGGAATTGAGCTGCTGGTTCCTTGGCGGCGTTGTCAAACACCAAGTCTTCCAAAGACTCCTGTGTAAATTTGATTTTGCGGGATCGCAAGAAGTTGCGAAGGATGTTGCTGATGGCTGCCAGCAGAGCATCCATGGGACAAGCAGATAGGTCGTACTCACTGCTGTCAATGTTTAAAGGATGTTTGGAGGGGCGTGAGCCGCTAGATTTGCTTGTGGCGGTGGAAGGTAGGTTAGGAAATTTTCCTAGGGAGTGGGAAATGTTGGGTGTGTGAGTGATCGGTGCAGAGGAGGATGGGTTGGGTTCTGGTTGTTTTGGCTGGGTGACATTGGGAGAAATGGTTGGAGAGGTAAGTTTTAAAGGTGATGGAGTGCGAGGAGTATGGGTTGGGGATCTTTTTGCTTTGGGGGGAGGTTTGGGAGGACGTTGAGGTTTAGGTGCTGGAGGGGGGGTTGGTGGAGAGGAAGGTTCAGAAATGGCATGTCTGGAAGGGTTAGGATTTTTTGGGAGGTGTGGTTGGATGGTGGAGGGTTTTGTTTAGTTGGAGGTGGCTGCGTTCGACGCTGTTGACGTGGATGGAGGTTGTAGTGGCGGTCTGCTCCTTGGCGGTCTGCAATTCTCTGAAGTCTGTGGGGGCATCTATCATGCCAAGCATGATGGGATCCTCCACAGGTAGGGCAGCGGGCGATGGTTTTGTGCCCTGCTTTATGCCTGGCAATGCAGTGGGCGGTGGGGTGTTGTCTGCTGCTGCAAACCCCACAGATATCCGGACCTGTACAGCGGGATTTGTGGTGTCCTAACTTCTGACACCAGAAGCATCGAAGTGGCTCCTTGAAGTACTCTTCGGTGCGGAATGTGCCCCAAAGGCCAAAGGATAGGTGAGGAGGGCGAGATCCCTTGTGGAAAGCCTCAAATTTGTGGGATCTACCTCCGGCTTTCCCCTCACATCTCTTGACAGTGATGATGGAGGGATGTTGGAGCACTGGTTCTAGTGGAAGGTCGAGGTCATAGACAACGATAATGGTAGTGGGCCTTTCGTTGATGTCCAGTTTTAGCACGTTTTCTTGATGCTCAAGGTAGGTCTTTGTCTGC
>NC_090736.1:17898387-17905887 GCF_036898095.1 Palaemon carinicauda | reverse complement strand
CCTATTTTAGGCTCTGATGATGGAAATAGATTTTCCGAAAGCTAAGCAATAAAGATGTATATCATAACACTGGTACTATTATTCATATATATATACATATATATGTACATATATGAACGTTGTTCTTTCAAAAATGTAGATTGTCTTAGGAAGCGGAATAGAAAAAATCGGAAAGATTAGTTAAAGGAAACATAGAAGTGGAAATAATGAATTAATTTACACCCCTCCCCACCCCATTCCCTTTCATGAAATGTAATCATGACATACAATTATATAAAAAGGCTGATATGTGAACGAAATTGCTCGTAATTGCTCTTAATTACAATGAAAACACGCTAAATTACCTCTTTCTCCTTCCTTAATTAAGACGAAATAAATAGAGAAAAGATATTAATGGAAGAAAAAGGAAGGGGAGAAAATGCATTTAAACTCAAAGTCACTTGAAAGAATAAAAAATGAAACTGAGTTGGAAGACAAATAAAAACTTGCCACTCATTTAACAGAAAAAGGACTGAGGTTTTAAAGGATAAATGAAATTTCAGTTCACGTTCGGAAAACAATTGGAAAAAAAATATTGACTAATCGGGCTATTACAAAGTGAACTAGAATACTGTAACGAAAATTTCTCTCTCTCTCTCTCTCTCTCTCTCTCTCTCTCTCTCTCTCTCTCTCTCTCTCTCTCTCTCTCTCTCTCTCATTTCAATTCATCTTAGGGGCGGCACCTATGAGTCAACTACTGAAGTCACTACATTCCCAAGGGCTCTAAAGCCTGGAATGATTACCAAAGCTTGGACTCTTTAACAGATGCTTAGATTGATGTACCTTTTCAGTTTTATCACACAGAGAGAAATCAACCTTTCTCACAGCAGTTTAGGATGAGGAGAGGACAGAAAATTACACGACTGGTTTCCTGTTTAAAGGTTTAAAGGCCACTCATGAATGGCAGGGGTAAGGAACAGTGCCATTTCCCTAGCAAGCAAGACAATGCCCTAGAGACTGACCATATTTACATATGATCAGCGCCCAAGCCCCCTCTCCACTCAAGCTATGGCCTAGGAGGGCCAGGCAATGGCTGCTGATGACTCAGTAGATAGACCCATAGGCTCCCCCAAATCCCCCATCCTTAGCTCGCAAGGATGGTGAGGTTGCAGCGCCCAAAGAAACTGATGAGTATAAACGGGACTCGAACCCCAGTCTGGCGTTCACCAGTTAGGGACCTTACCACATCGGCCATCAAAACCCTGAAAGGGATGTCAATAAATCCCCCCACCCTCTTTTCCAATCAAATCCAGTTTCATAATATCATCACATAGCTCTGTCTTTATTATTTTCTTCCTAAGTCATAGGACCTAATTGCAGTGTTTTCTAATCTTAGTTTGTTTACACATAAAAGCCTATGTTTATTGGTTATCTTTATTTTCTAATTGATTCATATTAATACGGCAATTGAAGTTTGTATATCTTTTTAGCCGATGTCATATAAACCACAACAGAGTCTCATTTTCCAATTGTAATGAAATATTAATCTAAGTGAAAATCAGTGTACTACGTGACGTACTATAGAAGATAACGAATTACAAATATTTATAAACTAATATTGTGATAAGAAATTTTTAATATAAGTTTTTGGTTGTAGATATATCTTGGTTTGGGGTGTTTAATTGGGAATATTTGATACCATAAACATTTCCAATACATGAATGTTTGTTTTTTAACCCATAGGCCTGCATAAAAAATTAATTAGTGGTTGGCGTAAAATAATGTGTGTACATGTGTATGTGCACATGCATATATATATATATATATATATATATATATATATATATATATATATATATATATATATATATATATACATATATATATACATATATATATATATATATATATATATATATATATATATATATATATATATATATACATGTATATATATATATATATATATATATATATATATATATATATATATATATATATATATATATATATATATTTATATAGATATATATATATATATATATATATATATATATATATATATATATATATATATATATATATATAAACCCACATGTTAAATGAAGAGTTCATCTCTCAAAACAAATTCCCATGAATCTCTCATAACACCCAAAACAAGTCAGATTAATATCTAGTTTCATTATCTTACACACCTCACTCACACCCACACGCACACCAACATATATATATATATATATATATATATATATATATATATATATATATATATGTATGTATATATATACACACATATATATATACATTATATATATATATATATATATATATATATATATATATATATATATATATACACACACAAGTAGATAGATAGATAGATACACAGATGTTTGCCCCAACCCCTTAAAGCAATTGAGCTAGCCAGCTCTCCTGCCATCCTTTTCACACTTGTTGAAAAAAAAGTAAAAGGACATCTACTGGTGTGGACTTGTAACTACACACTAGACCGAGAAGCAAGAGTTACCTTTCAAGGAAAAATCTCCGAATTCATCCCCCTAGAAAACGGAACGCCATAAGGGGGCATACTAAACCCCTATCTATTCAATCTACTTATGGAGAATCTAGCCACTCTAAACCTCCCAAACGGAGTGGAAATCTTCATATACGCCGATGACATATGCATCATCTGCCCACATAAAGCACATGCAAAAAACGCTACCCAAAAGGCACTGGACATGATCCAGGTCAAATACAACGACCTTGGCCTGAAGATCAATACTAACAAGACCGAAGTTATGGCCATAAAACACCCACAAAACCCTCAGAACTTCATTGTGAGGGGTGAAGCCATCGAATGGGTAAGCCAATTCATGTACCTAGGAGTAATTATCAGCAAAACTCTATCACCGACCAATGAAGTAACCTACCTCAGAGAGAAAACTAATATTCGTCTCTGAGCCATGAAACGAATGACCTCCCTCAAACAAGGAGTCTCAAACAGCCTCCTAAGACTGTTTTATGTACAAGCAATTCGATCCCACATTGATTATGCAGCACCCACGCTCAGGTCACTGACTGATACTCAGAAAGCATCATTGGAAGTGGTGCAAAACAACACCATGAGACTTATCAGTGGCTCACCAATGTGGACTAGACTCTGCTTGTTAAGAGCTGAAACTAACCTAATTTCCCTTTTAGCCAGGATCGACATCAGGAACAGCAGTATCATATTTAATTTAAGTCAATCATCGCAGACAGAGACTGCCCACTCAACAACAAACTTGAAAGACTTCTCCCTCTGGCGGAAGAGATAGACCCGTCAAATTCTCACGCAAAGAGAGTGTTGGACACACTGAGAAGAATGCAAATACAAAATGAGGCCCATAGGACCAGGGGACAACAAAAGCACGAGGGCTACAGCACTCCTGCCCCCTGGGCTCAGGACCCCATCCTATAAAACTTCACCATCCTTCCAGCAGCATGCAAAGCTCTCTGCACACCAGAGCAACTCAAAGAAGCAGCAAAAAAAATGCAATCAGGAACACACCAGCTCCTAATATCTACTACATTCATGGATCACTTGACCGCGACATCCCTGCAGCAGCCGCTGCAGTCGTCTCTCCATCAGGCTACAGAGAAAATTGGAAACTTTCAAACCACGCCTCCACACTACAAACCAAGCTAGTGGCAATTGCAAAAGCCCTAAAACACTCTGCCAACCTACAAGAAGGAAACACAACAATTCATATAGATTCCAGAGGAGCCACCCTGGCTCTCAGCAAGAAAGAACCTACTGAAAATGTTTAATTCATCACAGCAACTCAGTTCTTAGCCTTAGCTCATCAAAGCAACAACAGGCAAGTAACGCTGAATAGGATCCAAAGTCACACTGGAATTACTGGCAATGACGAAGATGATCACTTAGCCAAATCTGCCCTAATGTGCCAGACAATAAGCTTCACTCTGCAACCATCACTCAAATCCAGCAAGAATCAAATGGCTGCCTATTGCAACATCCAAAAGACAAGTGAAGTAAGGCGAGCCTTCCTTGATGGATCAAGATCTGCAAAGTGGTACATCGAAGCAACAAATCTAGTACCACATCCAATAGCATGACAAATACCCCGTCAAGTCACAGTTATCATTTGCAGACTGCGACTGGGATATCTGTGCAACTGGCAAATCCTCACGGACAATGGTGGAGACCCAGCAGCACAGCAGAAACCAGAAAGACCATGCAGCTACTGCAAGCAAGCAACAGAAGAACCTCTACAGCATTAATTACAGCCCTGTCATGAAACGAGCCTACTCAGACAGGATCTCAACCCCAACAATCCTGTACCTGCAACAACAATTGTCGAACACATAATTGCCAATGTTGATGACTTCTCAGCCTTTCTCCGCGGCTACCCTTCACCAAGATAACGTAGTAACAGCCCCAGTTTGTAACCTAAGCAACCCTTTCAGCTCTTTTTATCTCTTCTTCCACTTGCAATCTCTCTTATATATTTCAAGTTCAGGTATCCCTCTCAACCATGCAGTACATAGGCGGGTCAATGACAACAATGATAAGTAATATTTTATCTTTATTTTTGTTCTAGAATTTTCAGGTACAGGAATGTTTATTCCACCCTTTCTCTACCACTCAAAGCTGCTAACAGTTCTCTTTTTCAGCTCTCTCTCTCACTCAGCTGAAACTTCACACTATCTCTCTTTCTAATAACTTAAGCTTAAACCACTAAGAAGTCTTTTACTTCACCTATATCAAAATCTCCAACTAAAACTTTTCAAACTCCTTCCCGAGCTCTCCCAATCATCGGGACTTACTGCTGTAACTTATTTTCTCCAGCTAAAAGACTGGAGCTAGTAGGCTCTTGGGAAGGACATCTCCCCACCGCTATCTTCTTCCTCCCCCCCCCCCCAAAAAAAAGGGCAGGGGCTCCTCCCAAACAAGCAAGAAACCCCTGCTTGCTACCATCCCAAAACCCACATCCTAACCCAAAATCCACCTACAAATTTAAGTTGCAGATTACTCCACAGCCAAATTACCTTCTCCCAAATATACAACCAAAACACCTACAGGCTGCAAGAGTGCAAGAGCCCGTGACTAGGCGTAAGGGCCAGACAATCTTCAACAGAAACAACAATCTCAGTGTTGTCAGGTGTATGAGGACAGAGGAGAATGTGGTAAGAATATGCCTGACTATTCGTTGTATGTGTAGGCAAAGACAAAAAGAAGCCGTAACGTGAGAGAGGGATCCAATGTAGCACTGCCTAACCAGTCAAAGCACCCAATAACTCTCTAGCGTAGGTATCTCAGCGGGTGTCTGGTGCCTTGGCCACCTACTACCTACTATTGATATGACATAAGCAAATTGATTTTACTCTTGTTGAGAGTCTACTACACTTCTTTTGAAAGCAAATATAATCACTAATAAAAACTATTCTTCTGCATTCTTGTTCTACAAAAGGAAGCATTCTTTCTTTTTCCTTTGTGTTTATTTTCTCATGTTAGCGTGTAGCTTTTAGGACATAGTTTCATATACTGGTCTATTTTCATTGATTTTCGACATCTGCCACCTAGCTATTATTAAAAACCCTTTACTCCAACTCGTCCTCCATGTACTTTGATAATTCGTTCATCGATTCCCACTCGTGACCTTTATTCGTTATTTAGGTCAACGAGGTATTGTGGACTTTTTCAGATAGAAATCTATAACTAATCCTGAGTCTCCTTTTATTCAGGTGGCTTTTATCCAGTGTGTTTGCCAACAAAGAAAATAAAAATGTGCATAGGACGTTATGTAAAGAGTTTAGAAATATTTAGAAATTTAATTTAGGTCAGGCTTTTACACGGATTGAAGCATATGATGAAACATCACAATCATTAGCTTGCTTCAAGAACTTATAACACACCCCGAGGATGTAAAACGTAATGATAGGCCAACTACAGAAACAGGCAAGCTTATTATATACTATATACGTGTATATATAGTACGTACATTGATGCATGCATATATATATGCCTTATTATTATATATATATATATATATATATATATATATATATATATATATATATATATATATATATATTATATAAATATATATATATATATATATATATATATATATATATATATATATATATATATATATATATATATATACCCGGTACATGTGTGTATATACAGTAGATATGCGTTTGTTTGTATGTGTATATGAGTGTATATGCTTATATACAAGTATATATATATATATATATATATATATATATATATATATATATATATATATATATATATATATTTATATATATATATATATATATATATATATATATATATATATATATATATATATATATATATATATATATACACCCACACACTCAATTAAAGGAGGCCTTGTGTATTTGTGTATAATGTGCAATATCTTATCATGGTTAAGGATAAAACCCAAAAACATTTTTTGGTTCACATTATTACCCACTATTGGACCAACAACGGATCATCTTTGTGGTTTAAAAGGTTTCCTGATATCCATATCAGCCCTCTTACAGATTTCCACATCTTATTGATATGGCAGACTGACTCACAGCAATGGCCCCGTGCTGACACTGACACAGGTAATTTTAATATATAACCCAACCGATATATACCTATAACCACGTACAGTATGTCAGGTGTATAATACGCTGTAAAGAGTGGCCTCCGGTCCTCATATACTACTACTACTACTACTACTACTGCTACTTCTACTACTATTATTATTATTATTATTATTATTATTATTATCAAAGCTATAACCCTAGTAGGAAAGGGGTATAACGTCCTTGCGAGGTGATTACCAGACTGAGATTCGAGTCCCGCTCAAACTCGTTAGTTCTTTTAGCCATTGCAACCTCACCATCCTTGTGAGCTAGGTTGGGGGGGGGGAGCCTATAGGTCTACCTGCTGAGTCATTAGCAGCCATTGGTCCTGACTTGGGTGAATAGGAGGCTTGGGCGCTGATCATATGTTATATGGTCAGTCTCTAGGGCACTGCCCTGCTTAATAGGGCAATGTCACTGTCCCTTGCCTCTGCCATTCATGAGTGGCCTTTGAAAGCAAGATGCTATAAGCCAAAGTGCTCCAAAAGTGAAAAACAGCTCTGGATTAGATTTCTTGACATATCGGCAAAGAAATGTAAGAACTTAAAATATATAACTGTTGAATGTTATGAGGGTTTCATTTTTTTCTTTAGTTTTTATTGTTTTGCATGAATTTTTTTATTCACCATGACAATATAAACAGCTAACTATAATACCAAGGTTAAAGGGATATTTTTTCTTATTCTAGCGATTTTTTTTCCTTTGGAATTGCTAATTTATTAATACTACATGAAATGAAGTCAAAATGGGTGGAGTAATAAAATACAAAATTGATGTAATAAAGATATTATTATTATTATTATTATTATTATTATTATTATTATTATTATTACTTGCAAAGCTAAAACCCTAGTTGGAAAAGCAGGA
>NC_090736.1:17873387-17885887 GCF_036898095.1 Palaemon carinicauda | reverse complement strand
TTCCGCGTATTGCTGAGTAGACGTTCTTAACTTTGTGAAGTTTAATCTGTGCTGTGTGCGACTGTTTTAAGTTGAACTTTTTGTTGAACTTTCTGTTACAATGGCTCCCAAGCGTTCTGCTTCTAGTAAGGCTGGTAGTGAGCCTAAACGCCACCGAAGAATGATGACGATAGCTGAGAAGGTTACGCTTCTCGACATGTTAAAAGATGGTAGAAGTTACGCGGCCGCCGGCCGCCATTTTGGCATCAACGAATCCACCGTTTGCTACATCAAGAAGGACGAGGCGAACATTAGAAAGACTGCTGCAATCACCTTTAGCAGATCAGCGAAGCGAGTCGTTACAACGCGTAATAAAACGATCGTACGCATGGAAGGTGCTTTAGCTGTGTGGATTGCCGACTGCCGGAAGAAGAACATAGCGTTGGATACGAACACCATCCAAACAAAGGCTTTGAGCTTGTATGAGAATTTTGCTGCAAAGGAACCTAAAGAGGACGACGGCAACCATGCTGAAGAAGATGATGTTGCAGATGATCCTCAACCAGGGACATCCACTGATTCCCAGCCTCAGAAACGTTTTTCCGCAAGCAAAGGATGGTTCGCGAAGTTTCAGAAACGCTTCGCCCTGAAAAGCGTTTCCCTGCATGGGGAGTCTGCTTCCGCTGACACTGCCGCTGCTGAAACTTACGTGAACCAGACTTTCAAGAACATTATCGCTGAAGGTGGATACAAGCCGGAACAAGTGTTTAATATGGATGAAACCGGCTTGTTTTGGAAGAGAATGCCGTCGCGAACTTTCCTGTTCAAAGAGGAAGCCAAAGCCTCTGGCTTTAAGGCATTCAAGGATCGCGTTACCCTCGTGATGTGTGGCAATGCTGCTGGATTTTTGTTAAAGCCGGGGCTTATTTATAAGTCGAAAAATCCTCGCGCTTTGAAAAACAAAAATAAGAATCTCCTTCCCGTGTACTGGATGCATAATCAAAAAGCATGGATTACGAAGATGCTGACCTCCAACTGGTTCCACCAGTGTTTCATCCCGCAAGTCCATGAATATCTCTTAGAGAAGGGCTTGCCATTCAAGATCCTTCTCCTTATGGATAACGCTGGTGGACACGCAACTGACCTGTCGCGTGAGGGCGTTCAGGTTGAGTTCCTGCCACCCAACACCACGTCATTAATTCAACCAATGGACCAGGGGGTTATCAGGGCGTTCAAGGCCCTCTACACGAAGAATACCTTGGCGGACCTCGTTGCGTGTGTGGATGCTGCCCAAGATGACGAGGATGAAGACTTCAACTTGAAGGCGTACTGGCGGCAGTACACCATAGCCACGTGCCTGTAGAATATTCAAAAGGCACTTCAAGAGATGAAACCTGCAACCGTAAATGCGAGCTGGAAGAAGCTGTGGCCCGATATTGTTTACGACGACAAGGGATTTACTCCGTCGGAAATCCAACACTCTGCAATACGGAAATCTGTGCAGTTGGCTGCCATAATTGGGGGTGACGGGTTTGGCGACATGACGACTGAAGACGTCGACGAGTTGTTGGACTGCCATTCCCAGCCCCTAACTGACGCAGACCTCGAAGACCTGACGAAATCGGCAAGTGAGGAAGAGAGTGAGGGTACCCAGGAAGAGACCCAAGAAAATGTCGAAGAAACGGGCTTAACATTAGAACGGCTCGCCAAGTTCTGCAACCATATGAAGGAGGCGAAAGAAATGTTGCAAGAGTGGGACGAGGATATGGTTCGCTCGATGCAATTCTGCAACAAGGTTGATGACATCACGACTCCCTACAGGATGCTCTTGGATCGAAAAAAGAAGCAGCGGCAACAACTTCCGATCACAATGTTTTTTCAGCCTCGCAAAAAAGAGCCAGTTCCTCCTGCTAGTACGCCTTCGGAAGAAATTGAAGAAGTTGAAGAGGTGTCCCAGGAAAAGACACCTCCGTCTGAAGAGACGTAAAATACTATCATTGACTGCACAGTAGAACACATCATCAGCTTCATCATCATCATTTCTACTGTGCAGCAAATTCATCGCCATCGTCATTCAAGTTTTTCTTGAACTTCTTTCGTGGTGAGTACAGTAACAATCTTTATTTTTTACTTTAACCTGTTTTATAGTTTAGTAATGTACGTACTGTATGCATTAAGTTGAAGGGAAGGTTTTAAAAGTCTACATGTTGTAACCTATCATATTTTTTTTGTTTAAAATTTACATTTACGTACGTAAAACAATCTCTCTCTCTCTCTCTCTCTCTCTCTCTCTCTCTCTCTCTCTCTCTCTCTCTCTCTCTCTCCTCAAATTGTTTTCCTGCTTTGCTACGTACAAGTACTGTATAATTTATATTTGTAAGGTAACATATTTTGTAAATGCTTTTACTGTAAATACTGTATGTACTGTATCATTATTTATCACTATCATCATGCGCGTTAAATGCCTTGTTTGTTCTGAGCGTGGTTGTTTACTGAGCGTACACGCCGTCGTTTCAGGCGGCGTCATAAAGAAAAAGATTTCATTTGGAAGTCCTAAGAAAAATACGTAAACTAAAACATTGGTAATAAAAAAATCAACATACAGTACTGTATAATCAATATAATCGATGCAAAAACTAACCATACGTACATATATGTGTACACTAAATGAGTTTGTTTCTTCATTATGATCAGAGATGAACGTAAACAAAACATTGGTTGCCATTTTTTATCGTGCTTTTTAGGTGTTTAGGAAACACATGATATAAAATCGCCTTTAATATTTGTGCCTGTTTTAGTTTAGGGTGCTGTAGTACATGCATTAAGTGTTCTGTACATTAAAGGGTGGTTTGTTAACAGTACTACGTACAAGGGAAGGTTTTAAAAGTCCGAATATACATGTTAAATAAATAGGTAAATATGCTGTCACTACTTCGCGGATTTTCACCTATCGCGCCCGCGTCTGGAACCTATCTACCGCGATAAACGAGGGTTCACTGTATATATATACTGGATATATTTCCATATATACATATATATGTATATTATATATATATATATATATATATATATATATATATATATATATATATATATATATATATATATATATATATATATATATATATATATATATATATATATATATATATATATATATATATATATATATATATATATATATTATGTGTGTGTATATATATACATATATAATATACATATATATATATATATATATATATATATATATATATATATATATATATATATATATATATATATATATATATATATATAAAATATACATATATATATATATATATATATATATATATATATATATATATATATATATATATATATATATATATATATATATATATATATATGTATATATATATTTATATATAGATATAGATATAGATATATATATGTGTGTATATATATATATATATATATATATATATATATATATATATATATATATATATATATATATATATATATATATATATATATATATATATATATATATATATATAACGGATTTTGAGCGAAGCGAAAAATCTATTTTTGGGTGAGATGGCCATGTCGTCCTGATGGAAGCGGGTAGCTTCCTAGGGTATATTACAACTACGGCGATATTCCCAGAGAATATACCTTAAGGTACCAGAATTCTAACTCCTGGAGCGAATATCCCTCCTGAAAGGGATATCGCGACATATCAGAGGACGTATTCTTGACACGCCACATGGAAATCTGCACCCTGACAGAGATTTTATCTCGTAAGGGCAATTGGCAAGAAACGAATTCGGGAATGAAAAAGGGGGAGCCGCTCCCAAGGCTCCTTATCTCTCGTTTCGTAAGCGTGCCTGGCGCCAATCCTGGCGCCATCTGTATTCCTTGTAGCGTACACGAGGTGCTACAGATACTGTATGTAGGGAGGGGTCCTACAGCCCTTTCTTAGAAAGGCAAGGTCCATCAGGACGACATGGCCATCTCACCCAAAAATAAATTTTTCGCTTCGCTCAAAATCCGTTTTTTGGGCTCAAGCCATGTCGTCCTGATGGAAGTATACCAGAGCATTACTGTATCTGTGGATTCTCAGAACGTGCCGTACTCCCCGGAGGTAATTTTTCCCGGTCGACTAGACCTAGAGACCTAAGATGTTACCGTTATACATCTTTTCAACTAACTATAAACCATGTTAGAGCTTCCTGCCCCCTACAGGGAAGAGTCCTACTAGACTCTGGAAAAGTCTCAAAGAGTACATATACCTATGTATGAATACCAGGCAAGCTAATATAGTGGTCTCGCCCTACATTAAGTAAAGCATAGTTTGTAAAGAACCACTGCGTCAATATGAAATATCGACCAGTTCTCCGCACAATACTTGTATTGGACAAAGGTTTATATCCGCATAGGAAGAAACTAGTAAAACCGCCATCGTCCCCTTATGGGACGGGGTCCTCCCGTTAAGGGAAAGCATAAACCAATGCAACATAGCTTGCATAAAGGAACAATTCTATTAGAATTATCCCAGATAAGGTACATAGAATGAATGCTCAATTATACCAATAAATTGACACAGGTGAAGGAGACGCAAGGTTCTCAAGAACAAGTTCATTGACAGACAATAAACAGACAGGTTAACCACAATTATATATATATATATATATATATATATATATATATATATATATATATATATATATATATATATATATATATATATATATATATATATATATATATAAGAAGAGGATAACCCAAAACTTTTAAGCATAAGTATGATAGTAAACAGAACTTGTTTATCTGAAGGAAAAAACATTAAATGCCACTTTTAAGATACCAAGGTATCAAAGTCATAAAAGTCTGTATTACCAATCAATGACATTAGCGTTAGAGACGCTCGGCACACATGTCTGCACTTATGCTAGGTTCACCTTTGGAAATGGAACAGTCTACATGGGCAACTCAGTGCCCTCACTTAGTTTGTAGTACAGTATGTAACTACACACTCACCCTGGAATTAATCGTTCCAGTTAAAACCACTGTTCCTCGCAGAGTTAAACAGTAGGGTTAACGACGCGACCCACTGCTACCACAGATCTCTTTAGTTCCTCTACTTGCTTCGCATAGTGGCGAAAGAACACTCTGGAAGACTTCCAGCCAGTGTATGAACGGAGATGTTCAAAATCCATACAATTAAAGAAATTTAAGGATGAGGCAACTTTCCTCGGATCGTGACCTGCGGGTGTACTGTCAGGATCCGCTCTGCGAATAAAATATGTGATTTTCGCTCTGAGTTGATTCAGAGATAAATTTGAGCCTGATGTTTCTCCCCTGAATAGTTGACCACCCTTGAAGTCTGAAGTTCTATGAAGATAGACC
Source organism: Palaemon carinicauda (assembly GCF_036898095.1). Taxonomy (NCBI): domain Eukaryota; kingdom Metazoa; phylum Arthropoda; class Malacostraca; order Decapoda; family Palaemonidae; genus Palaemon; species Palaemon carinicauda. The sequence goes on along the minus strand of NC_090736.1, from coordinate 17,880,514 downwards.
TTTAGGCATTCTACTGGACATAGAGATGCATCTTCTTTCAGAGGGCAGATTCTCCAGGGACCCCACCTGTTGGTGGGTAACTCATTCTTGGCGAGAAACGTAGGATCCGGAAACAGGTTCAGTTCTCCCCCATCCAGGAACTGAACACGACCTGCCTCTCTCGAGAGGGCTACAATCTCACTAACCCTGGCCCCGGACGCGAGTGCAAATAGGAAAATAACTTTTTGTGTCAAATCCTTTAACGCACACTCTTCATTGCTCAACAGAGAAGCGAAATGAAGAACTTTGTCTAAAGACCATGAAATTTCCTTTGGAGGTGCTGAAGGTGTGAGCCTAGCGCAGGCTTTCGGAACTTTATTAAAGAACTCGTTACCTAGGTCGACCTGGAAGGCATATAAAATGGGTCTTGTCAAAGCAGACTTACACGCTGAAATCGTGTTAGCTGCCAATCCTTGACCATGGAGGTGGATGAAGAAAGATAAGCAGAAGTCTGTCGAGATCTCCTGCGGATTCTTCGCCTTGACAAAGGCCAACCATTTTCTCCAAGATGACTCATATTGCCTTCTAGTAGATTTGCACTTATATTCCTCTAGGAAGTCTATGCTGGCTTTCGAAATCCCGAAACGCTTTCTCACCGCTAGGGAGAGAAAATCATGAGCTGCAGGGTCCGGGTTTTCTGTAATGAAGTGCAGACAGTCGACTTCTGGACTCGCTGGGTCAGAACTGGATCTGGTAGCGGTACAAACTTTAGCTGTAGTTCCAATGCCAGGGGGAACCACACGCTGTTCGGCCACTTGTGGGCTACTATTGCCGCTACCCCCCTTGAAGGATCTCAGTTTGTTGAGGACCCTCAACAGAAGGTTGTGATGAGGGAACAGATAAATCCTGGGCCCTCTGTTCCAGTTGAGGGACATCACGTCCACTGCTTCCGCTAAGGGGTCCTCGTAAGGGGACACGTACAGGGGCAACTTCTTGTTGTCTTTCGTCGCAAAGAGGTCTATCTGCAGTTCTGGGACTTGATTCAGAATGAAGGAGAATGATCCTGCGTCTAATGACCATTCCAACTCTATCGGTGTGAACCTGTATAGAGCGTCCGGTGTCACATTGCGGACTCCTTGAAGGTGAACTGCCGACAGGTACCACTTCTTCTTTTCCGCCAATCGGAAAATGGCTAACATCACTTGGTTGAGAGGTGGTGACCTCGATCCTTGTTGATTCAAGCATCTCACAACTACCTCGCTGTCCATCACCAACCTTATGTGGATCGAGTGACGCGGGGAAACTTTCTTTAAGGTAAGAAGCACTGCCATAGCTTCTAGAAAGTTTATGTGAAAGGTCTTGAATAGCTTGGACCAAGTCCCCTGGACTTTTTTCCGATGAGAGTGACCTCCCCATCCCTCCTTCGAGGCGTCTGAGTGAATCGTCACCGACGGGGGAGGTGGCTGAAGAAGAACCGACTTCTTTAGAAATCTGGCTTGGGACCAAGGACTGAGAAGAGTACGTAGCCGAAGCGGAACTGGTCTTCTCAGATCTCTTCGCACGTTTGATGCATAACTTCTCCAAACTCCGGTTGCATCCTTTAGCTGTGCTCTTAGCACTGGGTCTGTCACCGAAGCAAACTGGAGAGAGCTCAGTACCCTCTCCTGTTCGCGTCTTGATATCCTTTCGGAATCTAGAAGTCTCTTGACAGAACCCGCTATCTCCTTCCTTTTCTTCGCCGGGATGGAGAAACGGTGTGACAAGAGGTCCCAGTGGATTCCCAGCCACTGGAACTTTTGAGATGGAGAAAGTCGAGACTTTTTTCTGTTGATCTTGAAACATAGGTACTATAGGAACTAGATCACTTGACTGGAAGCTTGCAAGCATTCTGTCTCGGATGCTGCCCACACCAACCAGTCGTCCAGGTAGGCTACTACCTGAATTCCCTTTAGGCGTAATTGTTTGAGAGCTACGCTCGCAAGCTTCATAAAAATCCTTGGGGCTATGCTTAGCCCGAATGGCATGGCTCTGAAGGCGTATAGTCTTCGTTGTAGCCTGAACCCTAGGTAGGGGGAGAGTCGACGGTTGATTGGAATGTGCCAATAGGCGTCTGACAAGTCTATAGAGACGGAATATGCCCTCTTGGGCAGTAAGGTCCTTATGTGTTGCAGTGTTAGCATCTTGAATTTGCAATACACTATGAACTTGTTGAGTGGCGACAAGTCCAGAATGACTTTGAGCTTTTCCGAGTCTTTCTTGGGAACACAAAACAGCCTCCCTTGGAATCTGATGGACTTCACCTTTCGGATCACATTTTTCTCCAACAGTTCTTGAACGTATTCCTCCAGAACGGGGGTGGAGTGTTGGAAAACCCGAAGGCCCGGGGGTGGAGTGCTGTACCAGCTCCAGCCCAGTCCATTCTTGAGTAGGCTGTGGGCCCAGGGATCGAAGGTCCACCGATCCCGAAATTTCAGAAGTCTCCCTCCTACCGGTATCATCCCACTTGGACTGCCGTCCCGAGGTCTTGCCTCCCTGACCACGACCACTCCTGAATCCCCTTCCCCTTGAGGGGCGCCCAGACGAGCCTCTGGCTGCCCCTCTAGGCTTTGCTCGAAAGGAAGTAGACTGCCCTTCGAACGATGGGGTGAATGCCGTGGACTGTGTCGACACGGCCTGGGGTACCCACTGAAAAGTGGTCGGGGTTTGTGCCACAATCTGGGGCACTGGAGGCAATGGCAATTGCAGTTGCAGTTGCTGTCTAAAAGGCTTGGCTGGCCGAGATGGTAGCCTAGACCTCATAGTCTTCCTCTTTGATTGAGGACCCTCATCCGGGGAAGACTTTCTTTTGATAGCCAGGCCCCACTTCTGGAGAAGGTTTCTATTCTCCAAGGCGGCCTTATCAACTACTTCTTTGACCAAATCGGTAGGGAAAAGGTCTTTGCCCCAAATGTTGGAGGAGATTAGTTTCCTTGGCTCGTGCCTCACCGTAGCCGAGGTGAACACGAACTCCCTACAAGCTCTCCTCGCCTTGACGAAGCCATAAAGGTCCTGCGTCACTGTGGCCAGATGAGTCTTGGCCACCACCATGAACATTTCATGGACCTTGGGGTCACTTGCCATCGTCTCAAGAGTAGTCTGAAGAGACATTGAGGCAGCCAGTCTCTCTTTTGTCTCGAACTCTCTCTGCAAGAGAAAGTCAGACAGCTTAGGGAGGTCCTCGCCGAACTGACGTCCGGCGATATCAGCCTCCAACTTCCCAACTGAGAACGTAAGATGGATGTCCTTCCAGTCTTTGTGGTCCATAGGTAGGGTCAACGACAAGGGTTTACACTCCTCCAGGGAGGGGCAAGGCTTGTCGGCCTCGACTGCTTTTAGTACAGCCGCAAACCCCTTCTGTAAAAAGGGGAAGGCTCTAGCAGGAGTGGACACAAAGGAAGGGAGCTTCTTGCTCAATGCAGCTACTTTTGAGTTAGAGAAGCCCCTTCTCTTTCAACGAGGATGAAAGCAGAGCTTGAGCCTTAGTATGGGATGCTTATAACTCTTAATAGCTATTTGTGTGAACAAGTCCTAGTTCAATCTAGAATTATCCTCTGCGGTCAATGTAGAATGGAATGCAGTATTGTAAGTCCCGCAAAGCACAAAGCAAATTCTAAATCTCACATTTCAGTGAGAAAAAGCAATTGTTCAGAGCATCAACATATAGTTCTATATAAAATAAATCGAATAACTTTATAGGAATCTTTAGTTTTGTTTTTAATTCTGTATAATAAGTTTTATTTACTAGTATTTGATATTGTTATTAGACGAATATTATTTCTTCTTTTTTCTTAAATCTTTTTTATGCTAGTGGATATTTAGCTTCCGTTTTGTAGTCTTGCGTCTTATTTCACAAAAAGTTAATGTCTTTATCGACAGCAACAACAACAACAACAATAATAATAATAATAATAATAATAATAATAATAATAATAATAATAATAATAATAATAAAAATAATAATAATAGAATTATTATTATTATTATTATTATTATTATCACTATTATTATTATTATTATTATTATTATTATTATTATTATTATTATTATTATAAGTGAAAAATTCTCATCTCATCAGCAAAACCTGCGACGTTAACAACGTAATAACATTTCCTTTCTCGTATTCTTTTGCTGGTTTTTCGTGTGACGTTTCGAGAGAGATTCATCTCTTTTCAATATACGAAGAACCTTTCCATCGGACCAAATGTATTCATTGCAAGCAATTTTACATTAGTTCTCGTTTTCCTCACTCAACCCACCTTAGTTCCCCCCACTGAACTCCACCTTAGTTCCCCTACTCAACCCCACATTAATTTCCCCCTACTAAACCCCACCTTAGTTTCCCCCACTCAACTCCACCTTAGTTCCCCTACTCAACCCCACCTTAATTTCGCCCTACTTAACCCCACCTTACTTTCTCCCACTCAACCACACCTTAATTCTACTTACTCAACCCCACCTTAGTTCCCCAATTAACCCCACCCTAGTTCCCCCCTCAACTCCACCTTAGTTCCCTCCCCCACTTAACCCCATCCTATTTCCCGCCCCCACTCAATCCCACCTTAGTTCCACCCTCAACCCCACCTTAGTTCCCGCAACTCAACCTTTTCTTAGTTTCATCCTCAACCCCACCGTAGTTTCCATCCCCACTTAGAGCCATCTTAGTTACCGCCCCACACTCAACCCCATCTTAGTTACCCGCCCCCACTTAACCACACCTTAGTTAACGCCCCTACTCAACCCCATCCTAGTTCCCCTCTCAATCCACCATAGTTTCCTATCCTAACTCAACCCAATATTAGTTCCTGCCCCCACTCAACCCAATATTAGTTCCTGCCCCCTCTTAACCACACCATATTTCCCGCCCCTAATCAACACCATCTCAGTTCCTCCCTCCACTCAACCACATTCAATTCCCCCCTACACCCCACCTTAGTTCCCTCCCTCACTCAACTCCATCGTAGCCCCTCCCCCTGGCAACCCGATCCTTGCCGTTGGATAATAATATATGTATTTTTTTGTAATTGATTAATGTAATGGTATTTAAATGGAGATTTCAATTAACATGTTGGACGAACAAATATTAAAGACGATGGTATCTATCTTTGTCCATGACTTACTCTTTCCCTAATCATGTTGTGACGGGCCAAGAGAGGGTTGTGAACTCAAAAGCAGGATGCAATCAACTGAGTTGTTTATTAAGGAACACTCTCCTTTATATACAAAACCTCAAGGCAACAGGACATAACATGTTCGAGAGACAGACAATGTTACAGAGCAAAACCGGTGACATGATCATTCAGGTTCTTTTTAGTGCGAGGGAAGAGCGCAGATACAAGCATAATATATACAAAATAATTATGTACAATTGTGTGACACACGGTTGGTACATGGCTCCCCCCCCCCTAAAAATGACATACTGTACATGTTAAATAAGGCGCCCTGATCTAGAGAGGCGAACTGTAGGCGGGTCATCTGGCAGAAGATAAGCAGGTTTTAGACGATCAATGAAGACCCAGTCTTCTTTGCCCCGAATGTTTAGTAGGAATGCTTTCGGACTGCGTCGGATCACAAGGAAAGGGCCCGTGTAAGGGGGCGTTAGTGGTGGCTTGCTAGTGTCGTTGCGCAGGAAGACGTGCGTTGCAGAGTGCAAGTCCGTTGGTATGTGATGCTTCGCTGGGGGCTTGTAAGTCTGGCGGCACGGAGTAAATTTTCCTACGACGTGACGTATGCACTGGAGATCGTCGGAGGAGGTTGTAGAAGGAAAAAATTCGGCAGGGACGACCAACGGGTCGCCATACACCATTTCAGCTGCCGAGACGTCGAGGGCGTCTTTAGGAGTGGTCCTTAGTCCCAGGAGGACCCAGGGAAGCTGAGTAAACCAGTTGCAATCCTTGCAGCGGGACATCAAAGCTGCTTTGAGGGTGCGATGAAAACGTTCAACCATTCCATTGGCAGCGGGGTTGTAGGCCATTGTCTGATGTAGGGTGATGCCCAGGAGATTCGCTAATGACGTCCACAATTGAGAGGTGAAAGTAGTTCCCCTGTCAGAAGTAATATGCTCAGGGATACCGAATCTTGAAATCCATCCAGAGAGTAAGGCAGATGTACATGAGGTGGACGTTGCAGTTTCCATGGGAATGACTTCAGGCCAACGAATGGAGCAGTCGATGACGGTAAACAGGTAACGATGTCCTTGTGATGTGGGTAGGGGGGCTACAACGTCGACGTGAATGTGTGCGAAATGACGCTGGGATTGATGAAAGGTGCGCACTCCTGAATCCGTGTGTTGATGTACTTTGGAAGTTTGGCAAGAAGTAGAGGCGCGGACCCGATCCTTTGCATCCTTAGAAATGCCGTGCCAAATGAATTTTGTCTTCAGCAGCTGTGCAGTAGAACGGCACGAGGGATGTGAAAGGCCGTGAATGAAATCAAACACCTGTCGGCGCATGGGAGCAGGAATCCAAGGTCGCGGTCTACCAGTACTGACGTCACAGAGGAGGGTGGTGTAGGAGTCTTCGAGGGGAAGGTCTTCCCAAAGGAGGGACGTGCAGGATGTCCTACAAGCTTGATACTCTGGATCCTGTCGTTGGGCTTCAGCCAGGGCGCTGTAATCCAATCCCAGTTGAATGGCAGCCAACGTGTTTCTTGACAGGGCATCGGCAACGGGATTCATTTTCCCAGGGACGTATTGAAAGGTGCAATTGTATTCAGTCACGGCGGAGAGATGTCGGCGTTGACGGGCAGACCAGGCGTCAGACTGTCGAGTGAAGGCGTGCACCAGAGGCATGTGGTCTGTGCGAATGATGAAGGGCGTACCTTCTAAGAAATGGCGAAAGTGACGGACAGCTAAGTGCACCGCCAGCAATTCTGGATCGAAGGTAGAATAACCCGATTCTGCCTTGGACAGTTTTCTGCTGAAGAAGGCCAATGGGCGGGGCGAGCCTTTGACCACCTGCTCGAGTACTGCACCAATAGCGACGTCGCTGGCATCGGTGGAGAGAAGGAGAGGGGCGTGTGGGATAGGAAAAGTGAGAGCCGCAGCAGTTGATAGGGCCTTCTTTGCATTGCAGAAGGCTGCTTCTTGAAGGGGACCCCACTTCAGGTCCTTT
>NC_090736.1:17853387-17865887 GCF_036898095.1 Palaemon carinicauda | reverse complement strand
TTTTCATAACTCCTTATATCGTTTATTTATTTCCTTGTTTCCTTTCCTCACTGGGCTACTTTTCCTTGTTAGAGCCCTTGTGCTTATAGCATCTTGCATTTCCAACTAGGGTTGTAGCTTAGTAATAATAATAATAATAATAATAATAATAATAATAATCTGAATCACAGAAGAAACTCCGTTTTTTCCTAGCGCAAATAAAGTAACACTAAGAACGCTGCCCTGTGGTGCTCCTTCTCCTGACATTTTCTTTCAGAGTATGATTATTGCATTGGAGGTAATCGCTTACTTGCGTGACGACAGGCGTAACTACGTTTCTACGTAGTGACGTAACGTTAATTGAAAATCAGAAAGTTAAATGATAAAAATTTTGACAGTCGAAAAGTGGGGAATATCTCATGAAACATTACGAGCTTCCTATTTAGAAAATGATTATATGTTTTTAGGTAGTATGTTGGCCAAGACACCAGCCGCCCATTTAGATACTTCCGCAAGAGAGTTATGAGGTTCTTTGACTGGCCAGACAGTACTACATTGGATCCTTTTCTCTGGTTACGGTTCACTTTCCTTTTGCTTACGCATACACCGAATAGTGTGACATACTATTTACAGATTCTCTTCTGTCGTCATACACCTGACAACACTGAGATTACCATACAATTTTTCTTCCCCCAAGGGGTTAACTACTGCATTGTAATTGTTTAGTGGTTACTTTCCTCTTGGTAAGGGTAGAAGAGACTCTTTAGCTATGGTATCTAGCTCTTTCAGGCGAAGGGCACTTCAAAATCAAACCATTGTTCTCTAGTCTTTAATAGTACCATAGCCTCTGTATCATGGTCTTCCACTGTCTTGGGTTAAAGTTCTCTTGCTTGAGGGTACACTCGGGCACACTATTCTATCTAATTTCTCTTCCTCGTGTTTTGCTAAAGATTTTATAGTTTATATAGGAAATGTTTATTTTAATGTTGTTACTGTTCTTAAAATACATTATTTTTCCTGGTTTTGTTTCCCCACTGGGCTATTTTCCCTGTTGGAGCCCCTGAGGGTATGGGTATAGCATCCTGCTTCTCCAACTAGGGCTGTAGATTAGCAAGTAATAATAATAATAATAATAATAATAATAATAATAATAATAATAATAATAATAATAATAATAATAATAATAATAATAATAATATTATTATTATTATTTCAACCTGTCAAAACTATTTGAATTTGCATTACAAGCTTCTCATATATCGACGATATGAAATATACCTAAATTCTGAAGCACGTACAATTAGACTACGGGTCAAGATACCCTAAAGATCATATCTTACTTTACTGAGAGGTGATATGATTAATGTCCAGAGAGACAAAGGACTCATCACCTAAATTGAATTGTTGATTAGCGAATGCATAAGTGGTCGCATCAAAGGGGAAGTTAAATGAACTGCAGGAAATACAGTGGTAGAAATAACAGGTGCTGACTCTGATTATCTGGATGTATTATCTGGAAGTACATTATGGAAATATCCAGGATTTAAAACGAATAAGTGATGCAAGCTGAAAATCATATTTAAAATTACAGATATAATGGAAATTTTATGGTATTCGATAATAACATAATGATTTTTGTTTTTAATAAGAAGCATTATAAATTTATTTTTTTCATTATATACCGACACTCACAGTATTCCACTTAAACCACTAGTACTTGATGCACGCTGAATTTTATATTTTAAATTAGAAATATCATAAAGGAAATATCATGGTATTCGATAATAAAATAATGATTTTCTTTTAAATAAGAAGCATAATAAATGTACTAGTTCTTTATTATTTTCCGGCACTCACAGTATTCCCATTAATTTCAGGTTGTACTCTGTTCTTATATATAATCAATTCATGCAGAATCCTGTTATTAGGAGAGGTACAGCCACGAACATAAAAGTTAATTGGTGACCAGGTTCTATTATTAATTTCCAGAAGGGTCTCGCATATCCAGAAAATCTATTTATATCTTTCACATTACTAGCTACCAACCCTTAAGCCCTGAATATATTGTTTTGTAGTAATTTCTTAAATTTGTACTGTATAACCAGGTGCTGGGGTCCTGTAAGGCCATTCATTGTCGGTATTGTGTTGTGAATATTTTCCATCACAAGTGGCCTTCGTTAAGAAATTAAGGAATGGTAACCATTTTTATTATAATTATCATTATCATTATTATCATTATTATTGTTATTATTACTAGTTACGCTACAACCCAAGCTGGAAAAGCAGGATGCTATGAGCCCAAGGGCTCCAACAGGAAAAATAGCTCAGTGAGGAAAGGAAATAAGGAGACAAATAGACCTTTACCCCAAGACAGTGGAAGACCATGGTACAGAGTCTATGGAAGTAACCAAAACTAGAGAACAATGGTTTGATTTAGGAGTGTCCTTCTCATAGAAAGGTTGCTTGACAGGGCTAAAGCGCCTCTTCTACCCTTACCAAGTAGAAAGCAACCAGTAAAAAGTTACATTGCATTAGTTAACCCCACATCCATAGCTTACAAGGATAGTGAGGTTGCAGACGCTACTAGAAACTATCGAGCTGTAGCGGGTCTCGCACTCCCATCCACCAGATTGCCAGTAGATCCGTTTCCAGTAGGTTACCATAACCCTAGAAGTAATTTTAGCAGAGTATTTTGAATTATATTTGATATCACATTTGTTCCTTTTTAAAGATATGGAACTTAATTACAAAGATTAATTGATTTTACCTTGCATAGCTGAGAATCCTGCTCTAGGCTATCTCATAAATTGAATGGAATTGGCTAGTTAGTTGGAAAAGCTTAAGTTACGTAAAATGTAATTCATATTCTATCCATCTCAATTTCTGTTTATGGCAGTACTCTTTTTTCGATACATTTCATTGTGTCGAAACATTCATGAATACTTGATTATTGCAACTAATCCGTTGGGTAGACTTAGGAGTTTCTTTCTTCATAATAATCCTTTTTAACAACAAACTAATTTTAGTGTATATGAGCATTAATATTGTGATGTCACTTTGATAAAGAACATTAAGACAGAGAATCTTTTTGTTATGCTTTTGTAGAATTTGATGAAATGTGGTTGTTATCTATGTTTCAATTATGTGTGTTCCGGAGTGACTCCTGGGATATCATCCCAATCTATTTTACTTGTCACTTTAAAGTTGATACATTACTACATTTTAAAGCCTATTAATCTTTATTTCCTGTTATCTAACAACCAGTTAGAGATAATAACCAGAAGAGAAAAAGGAAAGGTTAACTTGGAAGTTAACGAGGCTAATACCTCTTTACCAGAAGAAACAATTTTCTCAGTATCTACAAAAGATACAGCGCTTCTGAATGATACTATCATATCCATAGTTTCTCTTTTTTGTAAAGGCCCTCATTTCCTTGAAAATCTCGGGAGTTCCTTGAAACGAGAACCATCGTCTTGTTCTCCTTTCTACTGCTTCCACCTGGAAGTCATTGGATACTTCCTTTTCATGGGCTGCCATTGAGGTAATCCTCTCCTATCTTCCTACCCTTTAAAACGTTGAGCCATAAACGCTTCCTTTTACATCACTATACGTTTCTTTAACATTCAATGTGGATGTCATTAAATTCTCTCTCAATGTTCAATGCTCAATTCTAGAAATCCCTTTGCCTTTTGTTAAATACTGCTATACTACGATTAACCCTGGATAGGTACGCTACTTGGACATCCCTTTAAGGGTATACTCGGTCGCGCGCGAGCCCGACTCCCCCCCCCCCCCGAAAATCAGGAAAAATTTAGTTATGCATCAATCTGTATTGTTTGACTTGCTAAAAATACTTCAAAGAATGCTAAAAACTGCTGAAAATATATATGATACCAATCTACAAAATAACAATTTATTGGAAATATATTAAAGATTTAAGTATAAAAAAAGACGACGTAAATATTATAAAAAAAATAGAAATACACATATACACATAAATCCCTTTAGGGACAACTTCTTAGATGGCAAAGCAACTGCGTGTAATTGCTAGAAATGAGTTGGACCCATAGAAGTCTAGATCTGAAATGAAAAATAAGGTAATTTTTTTTTGGCCAAAAAACTAGTCCAATTTTCACTATTTTTTCTGGTACCTAAATGAAATGGGAAGAGGCTAGTTTCTTTATAGAATAAACTCATATTATCCTAGAACAGAAATACATAATAAAATGTGCACTAAGGTGTAATTTACTGTTATATCAGGGCCGAAATCTAAAGGTAATTTTTTGACGGCCTAGTTTCACAATATAAATTTTTTATGAAAATCATTGTATCTCCTATAAAATATGATATTTATGCATTAAAATATACCAAAATATCACGAATTCTATACGGGTATGTCAACAAAATGGCCTCAGACCGCAACAACTCTTACAGCCCAATCTACCACTTGAAATGAAGAATGAGTATGTGAATTTCAAGGTGTTATTTATTTATCTAATTAATAATGGAATGGAATAAAACTGATATGATGACTTTCTGGATGTTTGACAATTATTTTTATCATATAAAATTTAAATTCTTTGAAATAAATTTTAGATAAAAAATGGGTGATATCTATTTTGTAAAGATTAAAATTTCCGTATTTATACAAACAAGTAGTAAAAAAAAGAAAGTTTCCTGATTTAACCTAGCTATAACTATCAGGTACAGTTCAGATACAAGACAGTTTGAAGCTATAGACAAACAGGCTTCCTGCTCCTCAAACAAGTGGTGTTTGTCATGTGGTCAGTCTTAGGTGGGCAGCTATGACAGTGAGTCCTTTCAGGAAGCTTGATGTGACCAACACAAAATTGATACCATACTTACAGCAAGAGAAAATAGAATTAGTAACTAATAAAAGTAAAAGGATATCAAATAGCAAATGGGTAGCCAATCAAAGTAAAATGAAATCAAAATAAGAAACTGCTGATCAATAAAAAGTAAAACAATATCAAATTATTATATATACATAAACTATGATCTATAATAATAATATTAATAATAATAATAATAATAATAATAATAATAATAATAATAATAATAATAATAATAATAATAAAACACTATATAAATCAATTTCAAGTACCTAATACAGATAAGAAAAATATTGACAAATACGAAGGAGAAATTATCAGAGAAATAAATATCAAACACATGAGGTTGCAAGCTCCATATTATCATAAAAATCTCTTTTTAACTCCATTAGAAGTGTGTTGATGACATCCATGTCGAGGGAACACTGCCTGCTGGCCATTATTGAAGATAAATTCAAAATAAATAGAACAAAATCAGAAATTTGCCAAAAATAAAAAAAAATCAGAAATTAGCATTTGAGGGAAAATGGACGTCATGGCAATATATGGCATCTAAGCCAAAACCAATGTCATGCAAGTGGTAGACACACCATCCACCCACACTTTCCAACTATAAAGAACCAAACAAGTATCAACACTGTTCGACAATTTACAATTATGTAATAACTTTGCTGTTTGATCACTTACCCCTATAAAGGTATTTCAGGGTCGAGGTCGATCCCTGGGGGGGGGGGGGGTGATAAAAAAACGGGGAAGGAGGGAAGTTAGACGAAAATCAGTCCTAAACCAGACAATGACATGTGGACTGGTCACCCCTCGCAGGTCGATCACCTCCATATTCGAGACAGCTGATGATTTATGGGGAAAAAAACAGGTTTTGAACATGCTGTGAGGGTCGCGTACGACCCAGCATATTTAATGTTCCTCAAGTCTTTCTTCGTAAGAGAGGCTTTTGAGAATTTTGCTTTCAAAAGTGGCTTTGTGATTGGAAAAACTGGTTCAGGTGATTCTAGATAAAATACGAAGCTTCTTGCACGTTTGTAGTCTACTCGGCTCAAATTTTGTAAATTCAATCAAGTCCAATCCTGATATAGAAATAAACTTGGGCAAGATTTCGTAAGACTTATATGGATGGGAAAAGGTTTTCTATACACGAGGGATTTCATAATTTGATCTTTTAAAATTTCCGTGAAGGCAAAGAGTTAGCGAAAATCTTGATTTAGACTTCATTAATTCGTAAAATAATTTTAGGTACATTTGTTGGGATAGGAATATTTGGCTTATGTGACTATTAAGATTTACAAAACTCCATGTGTTTGTAGGAAGGCTTTGTTTTAATTCTTCGTGTAATATTTTGTTCATTTTACATAGAAATTTAAATGAAATGCATACGCACTGCCAACTTAAAATTAATAAGATAGGTAGGAAATGGCTTTCAAGAGCTTATATTCCTCCTTCAATGCAATTTAGGGTTGTGGCCGATGTAGTAATGTCCTAGTGAATGCCAGACTGGGGTTCGAGTTCTGCTCAAGTTTGGTAGTTCCTTTGGTTTCTGCAAACTCACCATTCTTGTGAGCTAGGGATGTTGGGTTTGGGGGAGCTTATTGGTATATCTGTCGAGTCATCAGCAGTCATTCCCTTGTCCTCCTTGGTCCTAGCTTGGGAGGAGAAGGGCCTCGGTTGCTGATCAAATGTATATCGGGTTAGCTTCTAAGGCATTGTACTGCTTGCTAGGGCAATGTTACTGTCCCTTTCCTCTGCTATTCATGAGCAGCCTTTGAGCCCTTTAAACCTTTCATATTGTTTATATATAAACTCACTTGAAACGTGGCAGAATAATTGATAATTCTTATTAAAACAAACATTTATCAGAAACACGAATCAATTATGAATAATATTTCTCTATTCCAGCAATTATTTCCATTTTCCAATGTATATAATAATGCAATTTAATATTTCATAATCTTTCTTAGAACTAATAATATAATGTAACGTCCTGAGACACTAATCTGAAATTTGTCTGAACACTTGAATGATAAAAGCATGAATTGGATTTTCATTACATTCCGAATCATTTAAATTCTACTTTCTATAAATAGATATCCACTAAATTCGAAGCAGATTAGTAGCGTTTCATATTTCATATGGTCGTAAAAGCGTACACTTCAGTTACTGCTGATTATTCTTGTAATTAGAATATGAGAATTTCTTAACTTTAGTCAGCTTTGTCTAGTACGTCGTGTTCATTGTATATAAAATACTACGCTCACTAAGAAACGTTAAATTATGTTCGATAAATATGTCACTACATACAGAACTTTTAAGTAGAAATAATAATAATAATAATAATAATAATAATAATAATAATAATTCAACTACAAAAGCATTCTGAGAGTGCAGACCTCCGTCACGGCAGCTTATTTACAACCATGTGCGAACGTAAGGTTAAGGGTAGGGTTAATTCGGTCGGCATTTTACTCGACCTTGACTTTTGACCAAGGACCTTCAAAATTTAATCACTTCCACGTCTCAACATAACAATTAATCCCTGAAAGTTTCACTACTCGATGAGTAAAATTATGGCGAGGAAATTGGTCGCAAATAAACAGAGAGACAAACAGGGGCGAAAACATAACCTCCCTTCAACTATGTTGGCGGAAGTAATTAACAGAGCAGAGTCAATGCTTTATGTAATAAAGATAACCTAGGCAAACATCTTAACACAATTAGTCGAAAACCCCCATTTTCTTATTAGCTTCCCTTTTGTATGAACGTATCAATTTTCTAAATTCATGTAAGAGAAAATAATTGAATCTGAGAATTGACTCTCAGGATAACTCCCAGATAATTATAAGTCGCTCTGGATTTCCTACTAAAAAGCTGATACAATTGCCACGCCTCCACTCACTGTTTGCAGCGAAAATGATTAATGAATGAATAGTAAATAAACAAAAATCAGTTTATTCCTTTGTTTGTTTCTTCGTGTTTCTGGATATGATTTTCTCAAGAATCTTAAGCAAAAACTTAAATGTATACAAGGAACTTTTTTGTTTTGTCATGTCACTGGGAGATATTATTATTATTATTATTATTATTATTATTATTATTATTATTATTATTAGCTGAGCTCCAACCAGAGTTGGAAAAGCAGGATGTTATAAGCCTAAGGGCTCCAACAAGGAAAATATCCAAGAGAGGAAAGGAAGTAAGGAAATTAATAAAACATATGAAAAGTAATTAAAAGAAATAACAAAATATCAAAGATCAGTAAGAACGTTGAAATAGATTTCTGTCAGCTTGTTCAACATAGAAACCTTCGCTGCAAGTTTGAACTTTTGAAATGTAGAACTTGGGAGAAACATTTGATCTGTTCCTGACAGAAAAAGAAAAAAAGACAAATTGAAGACGAAACGTGGTGACCGATTGGAAACGTCCACCCTGGCGATAGTTTCTTGTAGTGTCTGAAACCTTGCCATCCTTGTGAGCTAAGGATTGGGAGTAATCAGCAGCCATTGCCTGGCCCTCCGTGGTCGTTGGATGTTGATTATATTCATATATTGTTTATGTCTAGGCCCTAGGGCATTATCACTGTCCCTTGCCTCTGCTATTCATGAACGGCCTGTAAATCTTTAAACTTTTAACAGAAAACTATGTAAATTGGCTAAAAATAATAGTTGAGAAGTTATAGTCAATTTTTTTAGCAAGGCAGATTTGCACAGACTCGCAGCGGTACCCTTTTAGCTCGGAAACGTTTCCGGCTCGCCGATTGGTTGGACAAGATAAATTTTAACCATTTAGTGATCAGGAAACCTTTTCCGAGCGGAAAGTGCACCGCTGCGAGTCAGTGCAAATGTGCCTAATTAAAAGAGATTAACTACAGTTCCATATGTTGAAGCTGCACCTTGTAAGAAACTTCTGTTTTACAGTTGGGGAAGAAAGTGCTACGTTTAAGAGGTAGTTTAAGAGAATTATGCATTACTAGTATACGCGACCCGTCAAAAATGACTGCTAAATACTGTGTTTAGATAGATACGCACAGACACGCACTAGCAGCCCCTCACACCAGTGTATAACTACTCTCCCTACCCCTACCAATGGAACGGGGAGAGACCGAGTAATTATGTATATATATATATATATATATATATATATATATATATATATATATATATATATATATATATATATATATATATATAGACATACATACACACACACATATATATATGTATATATATATATATATATATATATATATATATATATATATATATATATATATATATATATATATATATATTTATATACATAAATATGCGTATATATATATATATATATATATATATATATATATATATATATATATATATATATATATATATATATATATTATATCTTATGAGCCAGAAAATGAGAGCCTCACTAAATAAATTATGTTTACCTTGGAAAATAATGCAAATAATTTGTGACGAGGCGCCAGGTAAGTGATAACTGGGAGGCGAGGTGAATTCAACTAAACTTTATCAAACAATTAAACAATTATCGAGTTTATATACATCGACTCGCGAACTTGTAGGAAACGCGTCCGGTACAAATTGCTAGGAAGTGTTAATAACAGCTATATAGGATTCGATAAGAAAATGCAAATGAGTAATATACCAAGTACTCTTTTGGAAACGTCCCTGTATCGCAATCTATTGGGTGAAAGACCAGTCAAATCTAATAGTTTCAAGTTGTGTGTGCAACCTAGCCATCGTTACGAGTTTGGGATGAGTTCTTGGAAGGAACATATAGGTGTACCTTATTATTCATCATCAGCCATTATCTGGCCCTCCCTTGTCCTCTTTTGGTTGGAGAGGGGACTTGGCGCTTATCATATGTATACTCGTAAATGGTGATCTCTAGATAATTGTCGCATCTCATTCGTCTTTATAAAAATTGTTTTATTTATGAAATTATAAAGGCACATATGTATGTTGTTGTTGATATAATGATATATAAAACTTATAAAAATGCAATATTTAATGACTGTATTAGAGATCAGTTTAAAAGCAGATTGTAATGAAAAGTCTCATGATATTGAAATACTGTGTCTTTAATCCAACAACAATTATTATTATTATTATTATTATTATTATTATTATTATTATTATTATTATTATTTTCATTATTACTTACTTACTTACTTACTAAGCTACAACTCTAGTTGGAAAAGCAGGTTGCTATAAGCCCAGTGATGAAAGTAAACTAGGAAAAATAAAATATTTTCAGAAAAGTAACAACATTGAAATAAACATATACTATATAAACTATAACAAAACAAGAGGAAGCGAAATAAGGCAGAATAGTGTGCGTGAGTGTACCCTCAAGCAGGAGAACTCTAATCCAAGACAGTGAAAGACCATGGTACAGAGGCAATGGCACTATCCAAAACGAGAAAACAATGGTTTGATTTTGGAGTGTCCTTCTAGAAGAGCTGCTTACCATAGCTAAAGAGTCTCTTCCACCCTTACCATGAGGAAATTGGCCACTGAACTATAACATTGCAGTGAAGAAGAATTGTTGGGTAATCTCAGTGTTGTCAGGTGTATGAAGACAGAGGAGAATATGTATAGAATATGCCAGACTATTCGATGTATATGAAAGCAAAGGGAAAATGAACCGTAACTAAAGAGAAGTATTCATTGTAGTATTGTCTGGCCAGTCATAGGACCCCATAACTCTTCAGCAATAGTACTTCAACGGGTGGCTGGTTTCAATAGTTTGTCGTCCCGAAGCAACGACTGTCAGCACCGTCAAAGGAATGAAGAAAATGCAGAGAGTGCTGTGGCTGATAGCGCTCCGATCATCGATATTTTTTCAGCAAAGCTTTGCTCAGTGTGACGTCAGATAAGCTTCTTTAATGGTAAAACCTGTTGCTTATCATAATTTGTCTTCCTGGTGCAGAAGAAATAGTGGTTCAAATATTTTCCAACATTTGCCTTTTCTTCAAGTTTTGCTTGTTTTATGGCGAATGGAGGACCATTTCTCAAGTCTTTCAATGTTTTTTTAATGTTAGATTTTTTTATCTTGAAAATTCAAGATAAAAAATAGTAATATAGAAACTTACTTCCTTTAGAAATAAACATTAATTCTTAACCTTATCAATCAATAAAGAATTAAGAAAAATATCTCACATAATCAACCTGAGATAACTATTAATTCTTAATCACATCAATTAATGCAGGATTTTACAAATTATCTGGTCACATTATCAACTTGAGCATTTATGCCTTAAAACTAATAGATGACAAACGTTGTTGTTAGACAGATCAAGACTTGTCCTGATAAGCGTTGTAGTTTTCCCTCTAAGATACATGCTGTCGACGACTAATGTTATAAATTCTCAGCTGAAATTATATTTTTATTAATTATCAAAGTAGATTTTGCTAAATGTGTTAATTTCTTAATTCATCATAAGAAACAAGGAATTGGTGTTGGATGTTGTATAAAATAGATATTTTTGTTCAGTTTCCGGTCACATCTGGTGTATTTAGAATGTGTTTGTATACACTAGGGTAGGATCAAACACCTAACTTGGAATGTTTTAGAATTAAGAATTTAAAAGATTAACATATAAGAAATAAATATAAAAAATAAAAATTATTCAGGAGCAAGATAATATTAGTTGGATTTGTTGCATTGCCAAGTACGTTTCATAACTACTGTGTGCAGATTTTTAAGTGCTGTTACAAAACCTGACAATATTACAATTTTTTTAAACTAATGCAACTAATATTTTCTTCCTTGCGGATCGTATTACAAAAATGCCTACAAAATAATGTTCTTAACCTAAAAAATTATCCCATGCATGTCATCATTGTCACTGATAATGGTTATCTGTCATAGAAACATTATATTGAAATCTAGCTATACACCGAAGGTAAAGCGAGTTCTAAATCCTAGATATGTTGTGTTAAAACACACGAACAGATCGAACAATATAACGCTTATGATCTATGTTTCAATTCACGAATGTTGAATGTCTAAAGCTAAGTTGCATAGAAGCATAGTTTAGGAAGCAATATTTCGCGAATTAGAACATTTTTAAAATTTAAGAGCAACCTTAATTTTTTTTTGCTGCATTTTCCTACAAAATTCGGACCGCCCAAAAGCATGGTGAATTGAAATGTTTAAACTGCAGTTGGCACTAGGTACTAAGCAGTACACAGAAGATGCTGAAAGCTGACAAAACTGAACCAGTGTGATACTACCTTCACTGTCATGGAAGGTCATTCTGACCACACGTTCAGTATCATTGGTCTCAAGTAACATCTCCTTCAGTATCATGGAGGATCTCATTAGACATAATTGTAAGTGTTACGAAGGTCTTTTGTTACGTTATCTTCTTATAATGGTAAGTCTCAAGAGACAAGAAGCGCAACATCATTATAGACCGATAGACTAGGTAACTTAGCAAATAGGCTATTATTATTATTATTATTATTATTATTATTATTATTATTATTATTATCATTATTATTATTACTTACTTACTTACTTACTTACTAAGCTACAACTCTAGTTGGAAAAGCAGGTTGCTATAAGCCCAGTGAGGAAAGTAAACTAGGAAAAATAAAATATTTTCAGAAAAGTAACAACATTGAAATAAACATATCCTATATAAAC
>NC_090736.1:17838387-17845887 GCF_036898095.1 Palaemon carinicauda | reverse complement strand
ATACACAGTCAATTCCACAGTCAGTTCCATATGGAAATAAAAAGAAAAATCCTCATTTTAACAATAAGAAGAAACAACCAAATGTCAATGCAGTTCAGAGTCCAAAACAAACAAACACTTCTTCAAATATCGCTGAGCCTGGGCCGTCAAACCAGACCTCGCAAGGTCAGACTAATTTTCAGAATGTGCAGAGCAAAGCAAATACCACATAGTTAACTCTAGAGGGGAAGAGAGTGATGTTGGGTCAAGGTCATTCATGTCAACATCAATAGTATTGAATAATCAATTTAATGTTTTATCAGATAATTGTGAGACAATAGATTTTCCTATGAAACACACGGCCGAATTAAGTAAAACAGTGCATGCTCCCGTAGATTTGCAACGAATTCATACAATAATAAGCCAAAATGAGTTACGGCCAACCTTATATGCTGTAAATTTAGAACACAAATCCTTTACGTTATTTTTTGACTCTGGTAGTCCACGTAATATTATGGATTTGAAGACACATCATTTGTTGTTTTCGAACTTTCCGATTGAAAAATCAGGAATTAGACTTTCAGGTATAGGAAATAATGAATTAAACGTCATAGGCATAACTCATATTCAGTTCAGAGTCGGTAATCGCACGTTTGCCGATACATTTGTTGTTGTAAAAAACATTAATATGTATCCAGCTGTAATTATAGGATACCCATCTATGGGAAATCAAAACATTATCTTAGCTCCTGCCAAACACGGTGTGTATATCAAAGGGAAATTCTATAAGTCTTCTAATACCTTAAAATCAGTTTTGGATAAAAAGGAGACGACAAATGTAACCGTAACGTACGTTGAAGAACCAATAACTTGTCTCACTAATAAAGAAATAATATACGCGACCCAGCAGAATTCTCGTTCACCCGTAATATCATCTTGCACGCAATCTATCGAACCAAACATACCTTCGAATTTAATAGTGCAAATAAAGAAAACACTACCGGGATCTGAAATATTAATCCTTTCCGATACTTTGAAAACTAACGGATTGTCTGTCACACAAGCTATTTATACAGTAGGCTCACATCAGCAATGTAATATCGAAGTCTGTAATCATTTAAATAACACTTTAGTAATTCACAAAAATCAACATATCTTGGATGTAGAAGTTTATAAACATCGTATTCTTACCGTTGCTGAAATCAATCACTCTCAATCAGTTGCGGATGAATCCCTTATGCGATCTATTAAAAATAAGCTCAGTAACGACATTCAAGACGAAGAAATTCAGCAGAAAATTTTTGAACTTTTAACTAAATATCAAGATGTCTTTTCCACTACGGATGGATCCTTAGGAAAAACAGATGTGATCGAGCATCAAATAAGGTTAAAGGACAAGCAGAAAATTATATATGTACCCTCGTACAGACTCCCTATGAAATTCCAAAATGAAATAAATGATGAAGTAGGTAAAATGTTAGAGGAAGGAGTCATTAAAAATCAAACAGCCCTTATAATTCTCCTTTAATAGTTGTACCGAAAAAAGATCGAACATGGCGTATCTGCGTCGACTTTCGTCGTCTAAACGAGGAAACGATCCCTGATCGATTCCCAGCGCCATGTACTGACGATATTTTGTCTTTGTTAGGTCAGAATAAATATTTTACCAGTTTGGACTTACTTAAAGGCTTTCACTAGATATCATTAGAAGAAGATAGTATCCCATACACAGCCTTCAGCACAGCCAGGGGACATTATGAATTTTTACGGATGCCTTTTGGTGTACGGTGTGCTTATAACAGTAGCACGCCAATATAACATTTACAAGAATGATTAATATAGTGTTTGGAGACTTGTTAGGGGATATATTGCATGCCTATATGGATGATCTTGTAATCTTTTCCAACACCTTAGAAGAACATCTACGTAAGTTAGAACTAGTACTACAGAGATTAAGACAACATAACTTAAGGGTAAAGATTAGTAAGTGTGAATTTTTCAAAACAGAATTAATATATTTGGGTTTCATGGTGTCAAGCCAAGGTCTTAAAGTAGTCCATGATAAGGTGTCGGCTATACGTAATTTTCCCATACCTACTAATGTCAAGGGAATACAGCAATTTCTGGGTTGTAGTGGATATTACAGGCGTTTTATACGCAACTATTCAATAATAGCCGCTCCTTTAACTGATCTTACGAAGAAGGGCGTAGATTTCATATGGTCTGAGCAACATCAACAGGCGTTTAATACTTTGAAAGATGAACTGTGTAGTTCTCCTATCTTAAAATTTCCTGACTTTGGTAAGGAATTCTTCATTGCAAAAGACGCCTCAGACTTAGGAGTAGGAGGGGTATTGCTTCAGCAATATGATAAACAATTTTTCCCGATAGCTTTCTATTCTCGAAAATTGAGAACTTCCGAAAGTAAGTATGCAGTAATAGACAAGGAAGGGTTAGCTATTGTTAATTCGCTAGTGCATTTTAAGTTCAAAATTTACGGTTATCCCGTTAAGGTTCTTACTGACCATAAACCACTAACAGAGTTCTTTAAAGGCTTCAATCACAGCCCTAAACGAACTCGGTGGCATTTGATCATTCAAGATTTTGGCGCAAGAATCGGGTATTTACCTGGGAAAGCAAATATCATTGCGGATGCATTATCACGCAACCCCGTGTCATCTTGTACGGAGCCTTTAGCTGAATTAATAGATATATCAACATCCATGCCTATTGTAAAAACAATATCTGAACAAGAAGATTTAGGCTGGAGCGCTGAATTGTTACAGACTGAGCAAAGAAAAGATCAGAAAATAGAAACAATTATAAATGCTTTGAAAGGCAATCATAAAGAAAAGGAATATATAAAGTATAAGCAGCAGAATTATATAATCAAAGATAATATTCTGTGTAGGACTGTGACAAGGAAAACCCGCAATACACCACATGTAACTAACGACCAGGTAGTAGTACCAATCTCACTTATTTCCACTGTCCTGAATTGGTTGCATTCAAATCCATTACATGGACACCCTGGGTTCTCATTAATGTCACAGAAAGCCAAATCATTGTTTTATTGGCATACAATGCTTACAGATATAAAAAGACACATAGCTAATTGTCGCACATGTCAGGAAAACAAAGGGCATACGAAAACACCTGTCAGCCTAGGAGCTTATCCTGTGCCCAATCAACCCTTTGAAAGAATACATTTAGATTTGTTAACAGGATTTTACGAGTCAGACAGAGGAAATAAGCACCTCTTAGTAATTATAGATGCTTTAACTCGATATACAGAACTAATAGCGCTTAAAACTAAAACTGCGATTGAATGCGCTAGGAAGTTTTACGAGTGTTATATTTGTAAACATGGAATTCCACACATGATAATCTCAGACTCGGGTGGTGAATTTAATAATCACTTTCTTACATCATTGTGTGAATTCCTCAACATAAAGAAAATAAATACCATGATATATCACCCAGAGTCGAATGGGCTAGTGGAAAGAGCAAATAGGAAGATATTAAATATATTGAGGGTAACACTAGGGGGATCAGACCCCAACTGGGATATTGCAATACCGGCGGCACTGAGTACTCTGAATCATTCATATCATATATCAATTAAAATGTCACCGCATGAAGCATTGTATGGTACCCCAGTTAGAACACCTTTCCATGTATTAACGCCTACAACTAATCTATCAAATCCTTTAAAAGAATGTATAAATGCAAGTATAAGTCGATATGATATCCTTCGAAAGAATTTAGAAGAATCACAAATCATAATGAAAAGGAATCATGATAAAATAGCGAAACCAACTAAAACATATACCGTGGGTGATAACATATATATTCAAATCAATGTCCGAAAAGAGCTCAATTATAAACTAACACCTAAGTTTGAAGGCCCATTTAACATTTTGGAAACATTAACGGCCAATAGGTTTAGAGTTCAAAATGTATCCCAACCCACGGATGAGAGAATAGTACCATTGGCTCACATAAGAAATTAAAAAGAAAAGAGAGGAAAAGAAGTGAAGGAAAATTTTATTCTATTTTATGTGATTAAAAGTTTTCTTTTTAATACAGGAGTAATTACATATATTTTTTCTCGTTACAGGTTTCCAAGATGAATTTTTTGTTGTTGGGAGTGATATTGTTCGCTCAGACATTTTTCTCGTATGGGATGAGCTCTAAGACTAAAAATATATATTTTAAATATGGCAATATAGTTGAAAGACAAGAAGACATTTTTATTACATCAACCAACGTAATTGTCGAAGTGCATATGCAAGCAATTTTTCTTCAAGAGAATGATGTCACTAGCTTAAGAACCGCCATTTCAAGGTTTTCTCCATCATTGGATGAGTTGCATAGAAGACATTTTCATTTGACTACAGAGAGTTTGCTTGGATCAACATTAAAAGTTGCAGAGATGCTATCTGATGACTTGAAAAATAAGACTGGCGAGACAGGATCTTTGGCTTATGACCTTTTGATGTGGACTGTAGGACACGAACATAAAGAAAGACGGAATCCGTTTATTTATGCTGCATTAAGCATCTTTGGGTCTGTTGCAAGTTTAGGTTTAGGAATTTCCAATCGTCTTAAAATTAGTAATCAAAATAAGAAAATTGAGTTCTTGACTCATAAAGATGAATTGATTATGTCAGAACTAAGGAATCAGTTAGCTTCAATCAATAAATTTATGGATTTATTAAATGAACATTCAAATAATATCGTTCAAATTATGGAAGTACAGGATTTGTTGGCAACATTAACGTATTATGATTCAAAGATAGATCACATACATAACAGAATTACACATTTCATTGAGAAATCCAAGGATTATGTAGAAGCTATCACGTTAGCAACTAAAGGTGTATTGTCGCCCCATTTGTTGCCTATAAGTTACTTAAAGTTAATTCTGGAGAACGGAAGGGATAAACTAGGCTATGTTCCTTTTTTAGACGAACATAGGTTAGAATTTTATTACAGCCTAATTACAGTGAACGTAGATAATAACAAGATTATGATTACAATTCCCTTTGATTCTTCTGATGCCTGGCAATCTTACAGGATATCACCATTTCCGACTTTCATGACGAATCACTAAAATCCAGTAAAATCCAGTTTGACAGGACACGTATTGATTTCCCCAGACAAGGAAACATATACGGTCATTAAAGACTTAAATCAATTAACTCACTGTTCAGACGCAATGGATAGAAAAATATGTACAGCTGACTCATTTGAATTCCATAAAAACTTAATGGATTCATGCGAGTTAGGTATAGTGCTAGACGGTGCTCTCTCCCATACAAGTGAAGATTGTCTGGATAAGCTTTATCCCTTTGACAATAATGAGTTCAATTGCAGACTGAACAATGGCTCGTGGATACGATATGACAAGGACGGCTTCAATGTATCATGCCCTGACGGATCCACGTCCTTCACCCATATCTTCGTCGCAGCAGATGGTTGTGTCAGGACTTCCCCGAATTCCATGGTGACTGGTCTACGGACAATCATCAGAGAATGAGCCTACTTCGCGAACTTCATGTGAACCTCTACAATGCCAGCACTTCCTCTCCCGTACAACAGACAAGTTGCCAAGCGGTTGATGAAACTAACCGAAATGGACCACCTGTCACCGACTTATAAGGAAATTCTTCACCCCATACTACTAGCAGGATTGGGTATCACGGTGGTGATATTTATCGCCGTGAACATCCTTGTTTGGCGTAGGTTACGGCACAGCAAGCAGCTACAAAGGAACGATTCCCCTAGTCCCGACAATACTCCCTATTTGATTCAATTCAAAGCCGTTTGAGTGGCCACCTCATTCGCTAAAGGAGTAATTTGTCGGGAAGAGTTTGTATGAAAAGCTGTTAGTACGCTAGTAATATGTAATTAAAGAAATTTTCTACATTTGCATTGTTAAAAATACGTTTAAAACAACATTTAAAAAAAAAAAAAAAAAGATATAAATCATTTTTTCTCTCGGCATCTAATAAAAATATATAAGCCGGAATGTTAAAAAAGAAGAGAGAGAAAAAAAAATATATATAACAGAATCTATGGGCATCTAATAAAATATATCAGCCCTATATATAAATATATATATATATATATATATATATATATATATATATATATATATATATGTACGAAACCATGGTACGTGTACGTACCAGGAATTCGTGTTTGTGCACTAAAAAATTGAGTATTATGTTTCTGACAAAGGTAACAATTATTCTTTATCAAATTACCGAATCATATGTAGGTCAGAAGTTTTTTTTGGTACCATATAATCATTTGCTAGCAATGTACCATATATATGATCTTTGTTTTATCATGCATTTTTCTTTTTGCTTTGGTAATATCTTTTTTATATGCATTATTGTTATTATTTTTTAATGTGCCTATTTGGACATTCGTCCTCGGTTGATTGTGGCTAAAGTTAAACAAAGAATAATACGTATGTCCAGTCACACCTAGTAACCATGTTTTGGCTTGTTGTTAAATTTTTGTAAAAAAAAAATTGAGATAGCTGGCCGAGCTAATGTAATAGTTAGAATAGTTAATATTACATGTTTAAAACAAATGACGTAATATGTCATGTTGGTTGAAGGAGCTAACCGTGGGACTTGCTGTAGTCATTCAAATCATAAACAGGACATACAATGCAAACCTCAGCAATGTGACATTCTTCTTAACGTCAACACATTGTCTCAAGCGTGTGAAAGTTTGTGACGTCACCGGATGCAGGTGTCTTCCGAGTTTGTGACGTGACTAATATAAACTGAGCATACGATATCTGTGATATCGATAAGTTAGGCAGTCCATATCTATACTTCAACAGAATTGGTCATCTGGACCAACCCAGCTTCCTCCAATGATGGAGATGTTTAACTCTGTTGTTTTTATAGAATAAATACTTAAAAGCTATTAAGATGTATTCAGTTATCCATTTACATACATCTGAAACAACACATACTCAATGTGTGCTTATAACAGTAGCACGCCAATATATGTATATATATAATATATATGTATATATATATATATATATATATATATATATATATATATATATATATATATATATATATATATATATATGTGTGTGTATGTGTATGTATATATGTGTACGTATACTGTATATATTTATGTTTATATATATGTGTGTATGTATACTGTATACATATATATATATATATATATATATATATATATATATATATATATATATATATATATATATATATATATATCCCTGTTGGAGCCCCTAGGCTTATAGCATCCTGCTTTTCCTACTAGGGTTGTTGCTTAGCAGGTAATAACACACACACACATATAAATATATAAATATATATATGTATATATATATATATATTTATATATATATATATATATATATATATATATATATATATATATATATATATATATATATATATATATGTATATATATGTATATGTATATATATGTATATATATGCATATATATATATTTAT
>NC_090736.1:17830887-17833387 GCF_036898095.1 Palaemon carinicauda | reverse complement strand
TGATAAATTTTTAAACCTCCAGTATTTTGAAAAACATATATGTATATATGTACACATATATATGCATATATATATATATATATATATATATATATATATATATATATATATATATATATATATATATATATATATATAAATATATATATATACATATATATATATATATATATATATATATATATATATATATATATATATATATATATATATATATATATATATATATATATATATATATACACACACACACATATATGGATATATATGTATATATATATATGTATATACATATATGGATATATATGTATATATATATGTATATATATATATATATATATATATATATATATATATATATATATATATATATATATCCGTATCATATCCTACGCCTGTTGACGCAAAGGGGTTCGTTTAGATTTCACCAGTCGTTTGTATCTTGAGCTTTTAATTTGATGCTTCTCTTTTCATCATCTCAAACTTCACGCTTCATAGTCCTCTTTGGGAGTGCGAAGAGCATGTCTATACCATCTCCATCTACCCCTCATCATGATCTCATCTGGATATGGCACTCGAGTAATCTCTCTTATAGTTTCATTTTTAGTCCTGTTCTGCCATTGAACTTATATCCTTCTAAGGGCTTTGTTCTCAAACCTACTAAATCTATTGGAGATTGTTTCATTGTCATACTATGACTCGTGTCCATATAGTAACAACGATTTCACTAAACATGTATATAGTCTGATTTTTATGTTACTTTAGATAATTTGATTTATTTTACTTAACCAACACTTTATCTCATTTGCTCTTTCTCAATCTTTCCCTAAACTCTCATTTTAAAAGACCCTGTATTGGAGATCAGAGTTCTTAGATACTTTAAATGATTTCACCTCATTAATCCTCCCTTTTTCCAATCAAATTTCATCCTCCATTGGATAGTACGTTCTCATCATCTCTGTCTTTCATCTATTTATGTTGAGCTTAACCTCGTGTGAGATTTCATGCATTCTGGTAAGCAAGCGTTGCAAATCCTGTGGTATTTTGCTGATGAGGACATCATCAGCATACTCTAGGTCTGTTACTTTTCTTTCACCAATCCAGTCCAATCCTTCTCCACCATCTCCGACTTCTACGCATTGCAACATCCATGAGGAGGATGAATAGCATAGGTGATAACTTCCATATTTGTATGTATATATATATATATATATATATATATATATATATATATATATATATATATATATGTATATATATATAATGTATGTGTGTATTAATATATATATGTATAAAAATTTCATATGTATTTGTCTATATATGTGTACAAAAACCATCTGTAGGATTGATATACGACAGAGTTTATCCTCTGACGAACACAAACTCACATGAAATAATGAAGCAGCCATTAAAAGTATTGCACAGATGTGACAGCCGATTGTTTTCTATAGAGCCACCTACAATCAAGATCTGCCAATAGTTTGAAATAACATGACGATGATATATAATTTGATATAGGTACATTAACACCCATTTGAACCTTGTTAACACCCATCTGAACCTTGTTAACACCCATCTGAACCTTGTTGACACCCATCTGAACCTTGTAATATTCGATGGAGTTAGTTTGCCAGTAACTGGGTGTGTATTATGACCATTTTCTGGCCAATAATTCTTTGTGTATTGTGGATATTTTCTGGCCAGTAACTGTGTGTGTATTATAGCCATTTTCTGGCTAATAACTGTATGTGCATTGTGGTAATTTTATATAAAAAACGTCTAAATTTTCTAGTAAGTGAGTGTGTATTGTGGTCATTTTCTGGCCAATAACTGTAATACATTGTAGTAATTTTCTGGCCAATAACTATGTGTGTATTGTGGTAATTTTCTGGCCAATAACTATGTGTGAATTGTGGTCATTTTCTGGCCAATAACTGTGTGTGTATCGTGGTAATTTTCTGGCCAATAACTGTGTGTTTGTGTATTGTGGTCATTTTCTGGGCAATAACTGTGTGTGTGTGTGTGTATTGTGCTCATTTTCTGGCCAATAACAGTATGTGTATTGTGGTCATTCATTGGCCAATAACTGTATGTCTATTGTGGTAATTTTCTGCCAATAAATGTGTATATTGTGGTCGTTTTCTGGCGAATAACTGTGTGTATTATGGACATTTTCTGGTCAATATCTGTTTGTGTATTGTGATAATTTTCTGGTCAATAATTGTGTTTGTATTTTAGTCATTTTCTGGCGAATAACTGTATATGTATTTTGGTCATTTTCTGGCCAATAACTGTGTGTGTATTGTGATCATTTTCTAGTCAATATCTGTTTGTGTATTATGGTAATTTTCTGCTAATTAACTGTGAATATATTGTGGTAATTTTTCGAACAATAACTGTGTGTGTATTGTGGTCATTTTCTGTTCAATATCTGTTTGTGTATTGTGGCCATTTTTTGTCCAATACCTGTGTGCATTGTGTTTTTTTTTTCTGGCCAATA
>NC_090736.1:17789922-17800387 GCF_036898095.1 Palaemon carinicauda | reverse complement strand
ACAGCCGCCCACCACCCACCAATCGCTCGCACCCCAAAGAACGACTTCTACAGCCACTTACTACCTCCCATCCGCCGCAGTTTTGCTACTACCACTTCAGATTCGGGGCAACCGCGAAGAAATGTGCCAAAGATTGTCAGTGGCCAAAAAACGTGTAAGCAGGCCATCGCTTGTGGCGGTGGCCTCCCATGTTTCTAATCTGTTCTTTTTACAGGATGCAGGAACGGGCGTGCGATTTTTGGTAGACTCGGGTGCTTGTCGTTCTCTTTTGCCAAGGAAACTCTTCAAGGCACAACGTTATCTGTCTACATCTGCCGACGTCCGCTTGGTAGGTGCCAACGGATCTGCGATACCCACCTACGGTTACGAGAACCTCACATTATTGTTCGGAAACGGTAAATTCCAATGGAAGTTTCTCGTTGCTGACGTCACAATGCCAATCCTCGGTGCAGATTTCCTCTCTCATTTCCACCTTCTGGTCGATGTCGCCCACCGACGATTGGTCAACGCAGACTCGTACTTGTCGACACCTCTTCAACCCACCCCCTCTAACCTCGCTCTCCACATCAGCACACCCACGGATGCCTACGCCCACCTCCTCACGTCGTACCCGGAAGTTTTCCGTCCAGAACTTCTTCAAACGCCCACGGTTCCTGCCAAGCACGGTATTTATCACCATATCAAGACGACGGGACCCCCAGTCTTCGCAAAATTCAGACGTCTGGCACCGGAAAGATTGGCAGCCGCCAAACAGACGTTCGCCGAAATGGAGAAAATGGGCCTTTGCCAAAAGGTCTCCAGCCCAGGGTCGTCACCCTTACACATCGTTCTGAAGAAAGACGGCTCCCTCCGTCCGTGCGGGGATTACAGGCGCCTGAACATGCAAACAGAACCGGATCACTACCCCCTCCCAAACATTGCCGATGTAACCTCCTACCTGCACAAAGCGAAGGTTTTCTCTACGCTTGACCTCTTGAAGGGGTATTATCAGGTGCTTATGAACCCAGAAGACAACCCCAAGACAGCCATCACCACTCCGTTTGGTACATACACCTTCAATTACTCCTGTTTTGGCCTTCGTAATGCTGGGGCAACGTTTCAACGTCTCATGGAGGGCATCTTAGGGGACCTCCCTTTCTGTGTATGTTATGTGGACAACATACTTGTGTTCTCCTCCTCAAAAGAGGAACACCTCCGTCACCTGCGCATCGTGCTCGACCGCCTGCAACAAAACGGCCTTGTAGTCCGGTACGACAAGTGTACCTTTGGCGCCAACGAAGTGTCGTTCTTAGGGCACCGTATCACTCCTGAAGGGGTCCATCCCCTCCCTGAGAAGGTAGCAGCCGTTCAGAATTTCCCTGCGCCCTCGACAGTCAAAGGTCTGCAGGAATTCTTGGGCATGATCAACTATTATCACCGTTTTCTGCCAGCCATTGCCGCCACTCTTGCTCCCCTCTACGCCTCCCTCAAGGGCAAGCCAAAGGACCTGAAGTGGGGTCCCCTTCAAGAAGCAGCCTTCTGCAATGCAAAGAAGGCCCTATCAACTGCTGCGGCTCTCACTTTTCCTATCCCACACGCCCCTCTCCTTCTCTCCACCGATGCCAGCGACGTCACTATTAGTGCAGTACTTGAGCAGGTGGTCAAAGGCTCGCCCCGCCCATTGGCCTTCTTCAGCAGAAAACTGTCCAAGGCAGAATCGGGTTATTCTACCTTCGATCGAGAATTGCTGGCGGTGCACTTGGCTGTCCGTCACTTTCGCCATTTCTTAGAAGGTACGCCCTTCGTCATTCGCACAGACCACATGCCTCTGGTGCACGCCTTCACTCGACAGTCTGACGCCTGGTCCGCCCGTCAACGCCGACATCTCTCCGCCGTGGCTGAATACAATTGCACCCTCCAATACGTCCCTGGGAAAATGAATCCCGTTGCCGATGCCCTGTCAAGAAACACGTTGGCTGCCATTCAACTGGGATTGCAGCCCAACGACAGGATCCAGAGTATCAAGCTTGTAGGACATCCTGCACGTCCCTCCGTTGGGAGGATTTTCCCCTCGAAGACTCCAACACCACCCTCCTCAGTGACGTCAGTACTGGTAGACCGCGACCTTGGATTCCTGCTCCCATGCGCCGACATGTGTTTGATCTCATCCACGGCCTTTCACATCCCTCGTGCCGTTCTACTGCACAGCTGCTGAAGGCAAAGTTCGTATGGCACAGCATTTCTAAGGATGCTAAGGATTGGGTCAGTGCCTGTACTTATTGCCAAACTTCCAAAGTACATTGACACACGGATTTAGGAGTGGGCACCTTTCCTCAACCTCAGCGTCGTTTCGCACACATTCACGTCGACGTTGTAGGCCCCCTACCCACATCACAAGGACATCGTTACCTGTTTACCGTCATTGACCGCTCCACTCGTTGGCCTGAAGCCATTCCCATGGAAACTCCAACGTCCGCCTCATGTACATCTGCCTTACTCTCTGGATGGATTTCAAGATTCGGTATCCCTGAGCATATTACTTCTGACAGGGGAACCACTTTCACCTCTCAATTATGGACGTCATTAGCGAATCTCCTGGGCATCACCCTACATCAGACAACGGCCTACATCCCCGCTGCCAATGGAATGGTTGAACGTTTTCATCGCACCCTCAAAGCAGCTTTGATGTCCCGCTGCAAGGATTGCAACTGGTTTACTCAGCTTCCCGGGGTCCTCCTGGGACAAAGGACCACTCCTAAAGACGCCCTCGACGTCTCGGCAGACGAAATGGTGTATGGCGACCCGCTGGTCGTCCCTGCTGAATTTTTTCCTTCTACAACCTCTTCCGACGATCTCCAGCGCATACGTCACGTCGTGGGAAAATTTACTCCGTGCCGCCAGACTTACAAGCCCCCAGCGAAGCATCACATACCAACGGACTTGCACTCTGCAACGCACGTCTTCCTGCGCAACGACACCAGCAAGCCACCACTAACGCCCCCTTACACGGGCCCTTTTCTTGTGATCCGACGCAGTCCGAAAGCATTCCTCCTAAACATTCGGGGCAAAGAAGACTGGGTCTCCATTGATCGTTTAAAACCTGCTTATCTTCTGCCAGATGACCCACCTACAGTTCGCCTCTCTAGATCAGGGCGTACTATTTAACATGTACAGTATGTCATTTTTAGGGGGGAGCCATGTACCAACCGTGTTTCACACAATTGTACATTATTCCTTTTGTATATATTATGCTTGTATCTTTGCTCTTCCCTCGCACTAAAACGAACATGAAAATTCATGTCTGGTTTTTCCTCTGTGATATTGTCTGTCTTGTGAACTTGTCATGTCCTGTTCCCTTGAGGTTTTGTATATAAGGAGATTGTTCCACAATAATATAACTCAGTCGTTTCCAATCTGCCTTTGAGTTCACACCCTTACTCGGCGCCATCACAATACACACACACACACACACATATATATATATATATATATATATATATATATATATATATATATATATATATATATATATATATATATATATATATATATATATATATATATATATATATATATATATATATATATATTTTTGGGCTCAAGCCATGTCGTCCTGATGGAAGTTCCTATAGGGTAGCTTCCTTGGGTATATTACAACTACGGCGATATTCCCAGAGAATTTACCTTAAGGTACCAGAATTCTAACTCCTGGAGCGAATATCCCTCGTGAAAGGGATATCGCGACATATCAGAGGACGTATTCTTGACACGCCACATGGCAATCTGCATCCCGAACAGAGATTTCATCTCGCAGGGGGCGATTGGCAAGAAACGAATTCGGGAAAGAAAAAGTGGGAGCCGCTCCCAAGGCTCCCTATCTCCCGTTTCGTATGCGTGCCTGGCGCCAATCCTGGCGCCATCTGTATTCCTTTTTGCGTAGCTTAACAACTCGGTGTTTTTTCCTGTGTTTCTCGCAAATCTTGGATTTATTCTACTTTTCATGGCTTCTCCGTCTTCGTCGGCCTCTGATAAGTTGAGTACAATGTCTTTTATGTATAAATATAGGCTCTTGGTAAATTTTTGAGTGATTAATAGGATTAATCTTTGATACAAGAGCCGTAGCCTACCGGAGACGTCATGGACGCTGTCGCTCGCTATGTATAAGTTTAGTTAGTCAGAGCGACATTCCCGGTTGTTTTGCTTTAATAAATTTTAGCTATTTAGCATTACAGAGGATTTCCTTTCGTGCTTAGTATTATTTTGGCGAAGTATTCGCCATTCTGGCCTACGCTAGGCCATGTAGCCTAGTCGTTTGGTCCTAGTACTTCATGCATGATTTTAGTTTTTCCGAGTGTAATAAAAATTTTATTGAAGCTTTAGGCTATGTTTTATACATCTAAGATTGTGTGGAATATTTCCAAGATAGTATACGAGTGAGTTTCGGTGATTTAGGTAATCGATTCTCTTGGTGCCTAGGCTAAGTTGCTTATGGAGCCTTAGTATACTTTCTCATACTCCCCGGTTGCTTTCTTTTCTTCGGAGAAGGTATGCAATCCCTTTCCCTCTGTTTAAGCCTTGGGCTTATCCCTAAGTGTTTTTTTCCGAATTATTTTTCGATAAAACTATACTGGGGGTGTTACTGTACCTTCCTGTTCCAGTAAGTCTGGTTCAAAGAGGGACAGAACAACAGAGTTTTTTAGTCTGAGTCTGTGTTTGTCTGGCTTGGGGTAGAGTCTCCCTCGCTGGCCTGACACAGACAAAGGTGGCTTAGCCTCCTTAGGTCACTACCAAAGGTTTCTGTGGATATGATTCCTTCTTTTGTGATCTACCAGACTAGTCCTTGTTGCCGTCCTCGGGGGAGGATAAGTTTCTTTCCCTGGGAGTAGCAACACCTTCCTTGCTTTGGTGCTCTGGGAGCTGGCAAGTATTGCTGGCCTCCCCCCTTAGATCTCCCTTAGGCTAAGATAAGTTTCTTGGCTGCGGGTGATCCGTCACTAAAGCAAGGTTGGCAGGACCCTCTTGTCCCTCCCCCCTCTATCTCCGTAATGGCCTAGCCATTACAGTACTGTACGTCGTTCTACATCTGGACCTAGTATAGGTTAGGATGTGGAATTGACTCATCCCCTTGCCGGCCGGCAGAGCTGCCGGCCGGCAAGGGTCTTATGTTTTGAGTGCTGCCAGGACCTCCCTTGGTCCCTCATCCATGTCTGCCTGTAGAGCCAGACGGCATTGGTCAGGAAGCCTGAATTAGATTCTCCCCTTCCTTATATGCACTCTTTCGGATTGCCGGGCTTGGAGGTAGTGTACACTCTTATCCCGGCATCCATTCTATTTTTCTTCTAGTGCTGTACCCGACCCGGCTGCCGGCCTATGAGGCCGGCAGCCGGGGAGGTGTAGTCCTCTGGTTCTTTTGCTGCCGGCTGGCATCTGTCCTGTACCTTTGCCGGCCGGCTAATGTCAGCCCTTGTCTGCCGGTCACCAAGAGTGTGGCCTGCAGCTGGGTACTACCTTGTGTAGTTGCCGGCCGGCAGCCATTGCCGGCCGACATTGGCTGTTGCAGGCCGGCAGTTGCTGCCGGCCGGCACATGCATTTGAACCAGAGTTCTGCCGCCTTATAGCTGTTAAGTAGTATACTTTAAAGCTAGTTATGGTGTGTGCCGGCCGTATCCTCCTATACTGTACTAGTATTCTTCAGTATAACATATACAGTAAGAAGAGAACTATGGTATGGGTTTTGGTACAGCACTGTGTGTTCTAACACTTTTGTATTTTCTTGCACATTCCTTTGCTGTTGCCCTACAGATAGGAAAGTGAGTTCTTTCCTGTCTATTATCCAGGATTTTAAAATCATTGCTTAGGTGTGAGCTTCACCTGTTTCCTTTGGAAACCTTGCATTGGTTACTCTAGAAGAGATTAACCATTTGATTTTATTATCTGGAAGGCTGCAACAATGGGTTGTGAGGGAAACACAAGTGTGTGTCTTTCCTTTATGAATTGTTATGCTATACAATGCATATCCAGTGATACATAGTTCACTTGATACTCATGGAAATTTCTTCTCTTTACAGGAGGACCCTCCGAAGTGCGGAAATGTTTTCTGCAACGTCCGCAGCAAGTACCTCTGCGGACATGAGTTTTGTAGGAGACACGCAGCATGCGCTGTCTCCAAGGATGATCTCCAGTATTGGGACCCTCAGGTATGTACTGTGTGCACTAATCTGATTTCTGAGGCTTTTGATTCCCCTAGGACGGCGGAATCAAGGGATATAGCAAGGGAGAAGCTTCGTACCTGGGTAAGGGGCTTCCAAAAGAACACCTCTGGCCCTTATCTTCCAAGTGAGAAGATGAGGGCGTATCTTTTCCCTAAGGCATCAGCTGATGCAGTGATTCCCCAGCCTCAAGAGGAGATCCCCCAAGGTCAGATCCAGGTGGATGCTGAAGTCGCGGTCGCGATGCAAGACATCTAGTTAGATGACAGGATGTCTGACGTGGACGAGCGTTTGGAAGAAGACCTCCTGGCAGAAGGTCAGGATGAAGTTCAAGCCTCGGACGTCGTAGAGGAAGAGGTCGACGAGGTGTCGGCTACTCCGGTTCAGATTCCGGAGCCTATACCCTCAACATCGGCCGGTCTCCCAGTAGAGCTGGGACAGGCCCTCTCTTCGATTGTTGGAATGATCCAACAAATGCAGAAGGAGAATCAGGAGAAGGCGGCTGCTATGGAACTGCGGATGCAGTGCCTTGCAGAATCACATGGGCCTCGGAAAAGGCTCAATGTGAAAGACCTTCCATTGTGCTCAGATGCTAACCCATGGAGGTATGCTGAGCACATGCCGATGACGACTGGAAAGATCGTCATCTCGGATAAGCTGGGTTCAGTTCCCCTAGAGGAGGTGGAATTCTGGCCCAGCAAGGCATCATATCCGGACTGCTATGTCCGGCTGAGAAAAGAACCAGCTTCAAGGGAGGAGACAGAGCCGAAGGAGGTCATAGTCATGGACCACGCTAAGGCTCAAGCTCTACTTTCATCCTCGATGAAGGAGAGGGGCTTCTCTAACTCGAAGGTAGCTGCATTGAGCAAGAAGCTCCCTTCCTTTGTGTCCTCTCCTGCTAGAGCCTTCCCCTTTTTACAGAAAGGTTTTGCGGCTGTCCTAAAGGCAGTCGAGGCCGGCAAGCCTTGCCCCTCCCTGGAGGAGTGTAAACCCTTGTCGCTGGCCCTGCCTATGGACCACAATGACTGGAAGGACGTCCATCTGACGTTCTCAGTGGGAAAGTTGGAGGCTGATATTGCCGGACAGCAATTCGGCGAGGACCTCCCCAAGCTGTCTGACTTTCTTTTATGAAGAGAGTTCGAGACAAAAGAAAGACTGGCTGCCTCAATGTCTCTTCAGACTACTCTTGAGACGATGGCAAGTGACACCAAGGTCCATGAAATGTTCATGGTGGTGGCTAAGACTCACCTAGCCACAGTGACGAAGGACCTTTATGGCTTCGTCAAGGCGAGGAGAGCTTGTAGGGAGTTCGTGTTCACCGGGGCTACGGTGAGGCACGAGCCAAGGAAGTTAATCTCCTCCAACATTTGGGGAAAAGATCTTTTTCCTACCGATGTGGTCAAAGAAGTTGTTGATAAGGCCGCCGTGGAGAATAGAAACCTTCTCCAGAGGTGAGGCCTGGCTATCAAAAGAAAGTCTTCCCCGGATGAGGGTCCTCAACCAAAGAGGAAGAATATGAGGACTAGGCTACCGTCTCGGCCAGCCAAGCCCTCTAGACAGCAACAGCAACTGCAATTGCCATTGCCTCCAGTGCCCCAGATCGTGGCACAAACCCCGACCACTTTTCAGTGGGTACCCCAGGCTGTGCCGGGTCAGTCCACTGCATTCACCCCAACGTTCGAAGGACAGTCTTCTTCCTTTCAAGCAAAGCCTAGAGGAGCAGCCAGAGGCTCGTCTAGGCGCCCCTCAAGGGGAAGGGGATTCAGGGGTGGTCGTGGTCAGGGAGGCAAGACCTCAGGACGGCAGTCCAAGTGAAATGATACCGGTAGGAGGGAGACTGATGAAATTTTGGGATCGTTGGACCTTCGATCCCTGGGCCCACAGCCTACTCAAGAATGGACTGGGCTGGAGCTGTTACAGCACTCCACCCCCGTGCCTTCGGTTTTTCCAACACTCCACCCCTGTTCTGGAGGAGTACGTTCAAGACTGTTGGAGAAAAAGGTGATCCAAAAGGTGAAGTCCATCAAATTCCAAGGGAGGCTGTTTTGTGTTCCCAAGAAAGACTCGGAAAAGCTCAGAGTCATTCTGGACTTGTCGCCACTCAATAAGTTCATAGTGAATTGCAAATTCAAAATGCTAACACTGCAACACATAAGGACCTTACTGCCAAACCTTACTACTCAGTCTCTATAGACTTGTCAGACGCCTATTGGCACATTCCAATCAGCCGTCGACTCTCCCCCTACCTAGGGTTCAGGCTACAACGGAGACTATACGCCTTCAGAGCCATGCCATTCGGGCTAAACATAGCCCCAAGGATTTTCACGAAGCTGGCAAGCGCAGCTCTCAAACAATTACGCCTAAAGGGAATTCAGGTAGTAGCCTACCTGGACGACTGGCTGGTGTGGGCAGCATCCGAGACAGAATGCTTGCAAGCTTCCAGTCAGGTGATCCAGTTCCTAGAGTACCTAGGCTTCAAGATCAACAGAAAAAAGTCTCGACTTTCACCATCTCAAAAGTTCCAGTGGCTGGGAATCCACTGGGACCTTTTGTCACACTGTTTCTCCATCCCGGCGAAGAAAAGGAAGGAGATAGCGGGTTCTGTCAAGAGACTTCTAGATTCTGAAAGGATATCAAGACCCGAACAGGAGAGGGTACTAGGCTCTCTCCAGTTTGCTTCGGTGACAGACCCAGTGCTAAGAGCACAGCTAAAGGATGCAACCGGAGTTTGGAGAAGGTATGCATCAAACGCGCGAAGAGATCTGAGAAGACCAGTGCCGCCTCGGCTACTTACTCTTCTCAGGCCTTGGTCCCCAGCCAGACATCTGAAGAAGTCGGTTCTTCTTCAGCCACCTCCCCCGTCGATGACGATTCACTCAGACGCCTCAAAGGAGGGATGGGGAGGTCACTCTCATCGGAAAAAAGTCCAGGGGACTTGGTCCAGGCTATTCAGGACCTTTCACATAAACTTTCTAGAAGCTATGGCAGTGCTCCTTACCTTAAAGAAAGTCTCCCCGCGTCACTCGATCCACATAAGATTGGTGATGGACAGCGAGGTGGTTGTGAGATGCTTGAATCGACAAGGGTCGAGGTCACCACCTCTCAACCAGGTGATGTTGGCCATTTTCCGATTGGCGGAAAAGAAGAAGTGGTACCTGTCGGCAGTTCACCTTCAAGGAGTCCGCAACGTGACAGCGGACGCTCTATCCAGGTTCACACCGATAGAGTCGGAATGGTCCTTAGACGCAGGATCATTCTCCTTCATTCTGAATCAAGTCCCAGAACTGCAGATAGACCTCTTTGCGACGAAAGACAACAAGAAGTTGCCCCTGTACTTGTCCCCGTACGAGGACCCCTTAGCGGAAGCAGTGGACGCGATGTCCCTCGACTGGAACAGATGGTCCAGGATTTATCTGTTCCCCCCTCACAACCTTCTGTTGAGGGTCCTCAACAAACTGAGATCCTTCAAGGGGGTAGCGGCAATAGTGGCCCACAAGTGGCCGAACAGCATGTGGTTCCCCTTGGCGTTGGAACTACAGCTGAAGTTTGTGCCGCTACCACATCCAGTTCTGACCCAGTGAGTCCAGAAGTTGACTGTCTGCGCTTCATTACAGAAAACCCGGACCCTGCAGCTCATGATTTTCTCTCCCTTGCGGTGAGAAAGCGTTTCGGGATTTCGAAAGCCAGCATAGACTTCCTAGAGGAATATAAGTGCAAATCGACTGGAAGGCAATATGAGTCATCTTGGAGAAAATGGGTGGCCTTTGTAAAGGTGAAGAATCCGCAGGAGATCTCGACAGACTTCTGCTTATCTTTCTTCATCCACCACCATGGTCAAGGGTTGGCAGCTAACACGATTTCAGTGTGTAAGTCTGCTTTGATGAGACCCATTTTATATGCCTTCCAGATCGACCTATGTAACGAGATCTTTAATAAAGTTCCGAATGCCTGCGCTAGGCTCAGACCTTCAGCACCTCCAAAGCCCATTTCATGGTCTTTAGACAAAGTTCTTCATTTCGCCTCCCTGTTGAGCAATGAAGAATGTGCGTTAAAGGATTTGACACAAAAAGTTATTTTCCTATTTGCACTCGTGTCCGGGGCCAGGGTTAGTGAGATCGTAGCCCTCTCGAGAGAGGCAGGTCGTGTTCAGTTCCTGGATGGGGGGGAACTGAACCTGTTTCCGGATCCTACGTTTCTCACCAAGAATGAGCTACCCACTAACAGGTGGGGTCCCTGGAGAATCTGCCCTCTGAAAGAAGATGCATCTCTATGTCCAG
>NC_090736.1:17782422-17784922 GCF_036898095.1 Palaemon carinicauda | reverse complement strand
ATAAACCACAGAATACAAGCAGGATGGAAGAATTGGAAAAAAAGTGTGTGGAGTACTATGCGACAGGAGAATAGGGGTTGAGTTGAAAGGTAAAGTACACAGGACAGTTGCGAGACCGACAATGATGTATGGAGAGGAGACGTGGGCAATAAAGAAGACAGAAGAGAAGAAGATGGATGTGGCAGAGATGAGAATGTTGAGATGGATGTGTCGGGTGACAAGAAGAGATAAGATACGGAATGAGGTAATTATGGGTATCATAGGAGTTAGAAAACTATCAGATAAGATCCAAGAAAGTAGACTGAGGTGGTATGTTCATGTCATGAGAAGAGATGAACAGTATATTGGGGGGAGAGTCAAGGAAATGGAGGTACAGGGAACGAGAAGGAGAGGGAGACCAAAGCGAAGGTGGGTGGACTGTATCAAGGACGACCTTCGATCGAAAGGATTAACCGGTGATGAGGCGTGGGACAGAGGTAGATGGAGAAAGCTGACCAGAAATATCGACCCCACATAGAAGTGGGAAAAGATGTAGACAAAGAAGAAGAAGAAGAAGAAGGGGTCTTAAGCGTCAGTACAATACCGAAACAACTTTCCGTTCTTAATAAGAATGTTTTGTGCAATGACATTCTTACCAATTGAAGAAGTTACTAATCCAATTGAAGAACTTAGTGAATACGAGTTACTTCCGATGAAATTTATTAGTTACTTTGCGGTACCATATATTGG
This sequence comes from Palaemon carinicauda, assembly GCF_036898095.1. Lineage (NCBI taxonomy): Eukaryota > Metazoa > Arthropoda > Malacostraca > Decapoda > Palaemonidae > Palaemon > Palaemon carinicauda. Next base: position 17,784,193 of record NC_090736.1, on the reverse strand, counting down.
TATGATCCGTGGACGTCGCCGTAAAAGAGAAGTTCTTTTATACCCTATAACATTTTGGAATATGAGAAGTCGTGACATAAATAAATTACCTTTGACAAACAATGCGTTAGAAGGATTTCACTCAGGATTAAATCAATCTATAACATGTAAAAAACCCAATAATTGGAAATTTATTGTTGTCCTGAAAAAAGAAGAGGCTCTAACGTAAACTAAGATTCTTACTTTTCAACTGGAGAAAAACCAGCTAAAAAAAATAACATGAAAAACTTGACAATTGCATTGAAAAGTTAACGGAAGAGTATGATGGCAGCAACCAACGTGATTTTTTTGAAAGATATTGCTCATAAACTCAAGTATTTTAAAAGAATTATAATTACTAGATGAATTTATAACTTTATCATTTTGATTTTTCTTTTTGGTTAATTATTATCAAATAAATGTTATTTCAATAAGAACCTACTGTTTAATACCCTATAATTATTTTGTAAACAATGTACTCAATAAATGATCTTTGAATAGTAAAATACTGTTTAGTACCCTATAATTATTGTGGGAAAAAAAAAAAGTTGAAGGCTTTGAGATGCAAGCACAGAAGTTTGAGACCGTGTTTTCTGAGACCGAGTTTTGCTTACCTAATTTTCCGAGACCCAGTTTTCTGAGACCGAGTTTATTGGCCACCATATATATATATATATATATATATATATATATATATATATATATATATATATATATATATATATATATGTATATATATATATATATATATATATATATATATATATATATATATATATATATATATATATATATATATATATATATATATATATATATATATATATATATACTTTACATATTACTTTATGTATACTGTATATATATATATATATATATATATATATATATATATATATATATATATATATATATATATATATATATCATTTTATTTATAATTCTGTACATATTCTTTTTGTTATAATTTTGTTTGTCTAGTTTTTATGTATGATGTCTCATATTCATTTCTATTAATTCTTATGCTGTCTGGAGACAATGAGCGAAATCCGGGACCAGTACGTCCTAGATTTCGTCAATGTCGTCTTCTGTATTGCAATATTCGTGGTCTTCATGCAAATATCCAAGACCTTACAGTTGCGTCCAGACAATATGATATTCATTTGTGCTCAGAAACTTTGGTTTCTAATATGAGACACTCCTCTGAGCTCCTTATAAGTGGTTTTAAGAAGCTAATAATGTTGAAACCTGAGGCCATCCCTAGGGCCAGGGGAATGGCGGTGTATATCAGGACCGAGTACCCTGCTTCTCATAAGTCCTGCTATCAATGTGGATGTCATGAGATTCAGGTAATAAAAGTTTGTGGCAAGCATAACAACTTTTATTTGTGTTCTATTTACCGGAATCCAGACATAGATGATTCTATCTTCGATTGTCTTCTCACCATTATGTCTAAGATATAAGAAGATGATAGAAAGGCTACTTTTGTCTTTGTTGGTGATTTTAATGCTCACCATAGGGAGTGGTTAAGTTCTATCTCTCCTACAAATCGCCATGGCTTAAGAGCTTTAGACTTTGCTTCGGAATCAGGCTGTGAGCAAATCATAAATGAAGCTACTCACAGGTTTGGTAATTGCTTGGACCTCGTATACACTGACTCCCCTGGCGTTATAACTAGTAAGGTTGGTTCTCCAGTCGGGACATCTGATCATGCCTTGATTTCATTAGTAGTGAAGACTGAGCAGCCTGTCCC
>NC_090736.1:17762422-17774922 GCF_036898095.1 Palaemon carinicauda | reverse complement strand
TTAAAGAATAATTGTTACCTTTGTCAGAAACATAGATTAACACAATACGGTAACTAATAAAAATATTTGTTACCTTGGTAAAGATTCAATTTTAGTGCACAAACACGAATTCCTGGTACGTACATGTACCACGGTTTCGTACATATATATATATATATATATATATATATATATATATATATATATATATATATATATATATATATATATATATATATATATATATATATATATATATATATATATATATATATATATATATATATATATATATATATATATATTCATATATAAGGCTGATATATTTTATTAGATGCCCATAGATTCTGTTATTTTTATTTTCTTAAATGTTTTTTAAATGCATTTTTAACAATGCAAATGTTCAATAATTTCTTCAATTACATATTACTAGCGTACTAACTGCTTTTCGTACACACACTATTTCCTGAGCATTTTACTCCTTTAGCGAATGAGGTGGCCACTTCAAACGGCTTTAAACTGAATTAAATAAGGAGTTTTTTCTGGACATGGCAAAACGTTCTGTTTTAGCTGCCAACTGTTCCTTAACCTACGCCAAACAAGGATGTTCACGGCGATAAATATCATCACCGTCACACTTAATCCTGCTAGTAGTATGGGGTGAAGAAATTCCTTATAAGTTGGTGACAGGTGGTCCATCTCGGTCAATTTCATCAACCGCTTGGCTACCTGTTTGTGGTATGGGAGAGGTAGTGCTGGCATTGTAGACGTCCACGTGAAGTTCGCGAAGTAGGCTCGTTTTCTGATGATAGTCCTTACCCCGGTCACCATGGAATTAGGGGAAGTCCCGATACAACCATCTGCTGCAACAAAGATGTTTGCAAAGGACGTGGATCCGTCCGGGCATGATACATTGAAGCCGTCCTTGTTGTATCGTATCCACGAGCCATTGTTCAGTCTGCAATTGAACTCATTATTGTCAAAGGGATAAAGCTTATCCAGACAATTTTCACTTGTATGGGAGAGAGCACCGTCTAGCACTATACCTAACTCGCATGAATCCATTAAGTTTTTATGGAATTCAAATGAGTCAGCTCTACATATTTTTCTATCCATTGCGTCGGAACAGTGAGTTAATTGATTTAAGTCTTTAATGACTGTATATGTTTCCTTTTCTGGGGAAGTCAATACGTGTTCTGTCAAACTGGATATTACTGGATTTGAGTGATTCGTCATGAAAGTCGGAAATGGTGATATCCTGTAAGATTGCCAGGCATCAGAAGAATCAAAGGGAATTGTAATCCTAATCTTGTTATTTTCAACGCTTACTGTAATTAGGCTGTAATAAAATTCTAACCTACGTTCGCCTAACAAAGGAACATAGCCTAGTTTATCCCTTCCGTTCTCCAGAACTAACTTTAAGTAATTTATAGGCAACAAATGGGGCGACAGTCCACCTTTAGTTGCTAAAGTGATAGCTTCTACATAATCTTTGGATTTTTCAATGAAATGTGCAATTCTGTTATGTATGTGATCTATCTTTGAATCATAATACGTTAACGTTGCCAAAAAATCCTGTACTTCCATAATCTGACTGATATTACTTGAATGTTCATTTACTAAATCCATAATTTGATTGATTGAAGCTAACTGATTCCTTAGTTCTGACATAATCAATTCATCTTCATGAGTCAAAAACTCAATTTTCTTATTTTGATTACTAATCTTAAGACGATTGGAAATTCCTAAACCTAAACTTGCAATAGACCCAAAGATGTTTAACCCTGGATAGGTACGGTGGGTCGTTTGCGACCCCGAGCGTAAAAAAAAAACAGGTTTTTCTCACGTGACTCACCCCTGTGACTGAATTTGTGGGTGATCGACCTGCAGGAGGTGTCTCCCCTACACGCTCTAGTAGTGTCCAGATGTGCATTGCTGTAGCTGTACTCCTTCCCCGATTTCTGAGACACGTCGGGGTCGTTCGCGTCCGAGTTTACCCTTCTGAGGTAGTTTGCATAATTATCAAAGTTATTACGTATTATGAAATTGTCGTAGAATGGTGCTACTTGTATAGGTTATCAGTTGTGGAAAGTCTTGGTGGATTGTTTGGCTACCTTGTGCATGTTTTTTTTTTTAGTTAAAATGTCGTTCATCACCACGAGGACCATTTTACCGCGAGTGCCCCTTTTTCATTTTTTTTCATTTTTTTGCCAAGTCATTTTTCCGTAAGATATTGCCAAATAGTGTCGTAAAACTTTTGCTTGTTTAGTGTTGGAAAGTGTGTCTAGATGATCTGGCTACCCATGCATGACTTTGTTTTTGTCAGATACGACGTAGTTATTGGTATATTGGGTATTTAACTGCGGTTACCAATTTCTGTTTTTTTTCAATATTTGTAAAAATTACTACGTAGTAAGGAATTGCCGTATATTATTCATTTTTTTTTCATGTTTATGTGTTAGAAAGTGTGCCTTGATGGTTGGGCTAACACGTGCATGTCTTTTTTTTTATCTGAGATGTCGTATATTAGAATGTCGGGCATTTTACCGCGAGTGTCCCTTTTCAATTTTTTTTAATTTTTTTGCCAAGTCATTTTTCCGTAAGATATTGCGAAATAGTGTCGTAAAACTTTTGCTTTTTTAATGTTGGAAAGTGTGTCTAGATAATCTGGCTACCCATGCGTGATTTTGTTTTTGTCAGATACGACGTAGTTATTGGTATATTGGGTATTTAACTGCGGTTGCCAATTTCTGTTTTTTTTTCAATATTTGTAAAAATTTACTACGTAGTAAGGAATTGCCGTATATTATTGATTTTTTTTCATGTTTATGTGTTAGAAAGTGTGCCTTGATGGTTGGGCTAACACGTGCATGTCTTTTTTTTTTATCTGAGATGCCGTATATTAGAATGTTGGGCATTTTTCCGCGAGTGCCCCTTTTTATTTGTTTTGCATTTTTTTGCTTAGTCATGTTACCGTAAGGATTTGGCAAGTAGTGTCGCAAAACTTATATTTTTATAGTGTTGGAAAGTGTTTCTAGATGATCTGGCTACCCATGCCTATTTTTTTTTTAGCCAGATATGGCGTATATATAAGTATGTGTTCGATTTTCCTGTGATTGCCATTTTTTCGTTTTTTCCCATTTCTTTCAAAATTACTACGTACTAAGGAACTATCACAGAGTAATATTTCATTTATATGTTTATTTGTCGGAAAATATGCCTTGATGGTTTGCCTAGCACGTGGCTGAAATTTTTTTTTTCTGAAATGCCGTATATTAGAATGGCCATTTTTCCACGAGTGCCCCTTTTTATTTGTTTTGCATTTTTTTGCTTAGTCATGTTACCGTAAGGAATTGGCAAGTAGTGTCGCAAAACTTATATTTTTATAGTGTTGGAAAGTGTTTCTAGATGATCTGGCTACCCATGCCTATCTTTTTTTTAGCCAGATATGGCGTATATATAGGTATGTGTTCGATTTTCCGGTGATTGCCATTTTTTCGTTTTTTCCCAATTCTTTCAAAATTACTACGTACTAAGGAACTATCACAGAGTAATGATTCCTCTAGATGTTTATTTGTCGGAAAATTTTGTTTACTTTTTTTTTGATTGAATATCATCAAATTTTTTTAGCTAAAATATTGTTTTACATTTTTTTTTTCGATTTTATTTCCCTTCAAAAAAAATTTTTTGGGTCAGAATTTTAATTTTATAGTCGTAAAATAATCGACAATTATCCAGCAACCCACCATACAATTTTTATGCATATCCAATAATAATTAGATTAGTAAATAACACCTTGAAATTGACATACCCTTCCTACATTTCAAGTGGCAGATTAGGGAGTCTGAGTCAGTGTGGTTGGCGGCCATTTTGTGGACATATCCGAAGCGTAAGCTGCCCTATCTATATATATTCTTGTTCCCTATAGAATTTGTGATATTTTGGTTTATTTTTACCTGCATAAATATCATATTATATATTAAATATATGTATTTTTTTACGAAATTTCCAAGTACTCAAAAAATTACCTTTAGATATGGCCCCTGATATAAATGTAATTTACAAAATAATGAAGATTTTTTTACATATTTCTATTTTAGGATAACATATGTTTATTCCCTAAAAAAATTAGCCACTTCCTATTTCATTTGGGTACCCAAAAAAATTCATGAAATTTGGACAATTTTTTTTGGCCAAAAAAAGTTACCCTTTTTTTCTCATTTCAGATCTTCACCTCCATGGGTCTGACTTCATCCAAAATACATCAAGATGTGTCCTAAACATTCAAGAATCAATTCCTAAAAGGATTTGTGTATATATGTATAAACTTTTTTTTTATGAATTTTTATGTCAGGTCTTTTTCTTTTCTACTTAATTTTTTAAAATATTTATAATAAATAGTTTTTCTGCAGATGAGTAGTATTTATCTTTACAGTTGTTTTAAGCATTCATTGAAGTTTTTTTTGGCAAAAGAAAAAAGGAGGTTACTGCAAAAACTGATTTTTCAAGAATTTTTTTTGGCGTCGGGGTCGTTCGCGTCCGAGTATACCCTTAAAGGGGTGTCCGAGGACCGTACCTATCCAGGGTTAATGCAGTAAAAATAAACGGATTTCGTCTTTCTTTATGTTCGTGTCCTAAAGTTCATATCAAAAGGTCACGAGCCAAAGATTCTCTCTCGTAAGTCTTATTTTGCAAGTCATCAGATAGCATCTCTGCAACTTTTAGTGTCGATCCAAGCGAACTCTCTGTAGTCAAATGAAAATGTCTTCTATGCAACTCATCTAATGAGACAGAAAACCTTGAAATGGCAGTTTTTAAGCTAGTGACATCATTCTCTGGAAGAAAAATTGCTTGCATATTCACTTCTACAACTACGTTGCTCGATGTAATAAAAACGTCTTCTTGTCTTTCAACTATAGTGCCATATTTAAAATCTATACTTTTAGTTTTAGAGCTCATCCCACACGAGAAAAATGTCTGAGCGAACAATATCACTCCCAACAACAAAAAATTCATCTTGAGAAACCTGTAACGAGAAAAATATATGTAATTACTCCTGTATTAAGAAGAAAACTTTTAATCACACAAATAAATATTTTTCCCTCACTTCTTTCCCTCTCCTTTTTTTTCTTTTTTTTTTTTAAATTTCTTATGTGAGCCAATGGTACTATTCTCTCATCCGTGGGTTGGGATTCGTTTTGAACTCTAAACCTATTGGCCGTTAATGTTTCCAAAATGTTAAATGCGCCTTCAAACTTAAGTGTTATTTTATAATTTAGTCCTTTACGCACATTTATCTGTATATATACATTATCACCCACGGTATATGTTTTAGTTGGCTTCACTATTTTATCATGATTCCTTTTCATTATGATTTGTGATTCTTCTAAATTCTTTCGAAGGTTATCATATCGACTTTTGCTTGCATTTATACATTCTTTTAAAGGAATTGATAGATTAGTTGTAGGCGTTAATACATGGAAAGGCGATCTAACTGGGGTACCATATGATGCTTCATGCGGTGACATTTTAATTGATATAAGATATGAATGATTCAGAGTACTCAGTGCCGCAGGTATTGCAATATCCCAGTTGGGGTCTGATCCCCCTAGTGTTACTCTTAATATATTTAAAATCTTCCTATTTGCTCTTTCCACTAGCCCATTCGACTCTGGGTGATATATCATGGTATTTATTTTCTTTATGCAAAGGAATTCACAAAATTAGGTAAGAAAGTGATTATTAAATTCACCACCCGAGTCTGAGATTATCATGTGTGGAATTTCATGTTTACAAATGTAACACTCGTAAAACTTCCTAGCGCATTCAATCGCAGTTTTAGTTTTAAGCGCTATTAGTTCTGTATATCGAGTTAAAGCATCTATAATTACTAAGAGGTGCTTATTTCCTCTGTCTGACTCGTAAAATCCTGTTAACAAATCTAAATGTATTCTTTCAAAGGGTTGATTGGGCATGGGATAAGCCCCTAGGCTGACAGGTGTTTTCGTATGCCCTTTGTTTTCCTGACATGTGCGACAATTAGCTATGTGTCTTTTTATATCTGTAAGCATCGTATGCCAATAAAACAATGATTTGGCTTTCTGTGACATTAATGAGAACCCCGGGTGTCCATGTAATGGATTTGCATGCAACCAATTCAGGACAGTGGAAATAAGTGAGATTGGTACTACTACCTGGTCGTTAGTTACATGTAGTGTATTGCGGTTTTCCTTGTCACAGTCCTACACAGAATATTATCTTTGATTACATAATTCTGCTGCTTATACTTTATATATCCCTTTTCCTTATGATTGCCTTTCAAAGCATTTATAATTGATTCTATTTTCTGATCTTTTCTTTGCTCAGTCTGTAATAATTCAGCGCTCCAGCCTAAATCTTCTTGTTCAGATATCGTTTTAACAATAGGCATGGATGTTGATATATCTATTAATTCAGCTAAAGGCTCCGTATAAGATGACACGGGGTTGCGTGATAATGCATCCGAAATGATATTTGCTTTCCCAGGTAAATACCCGATTCTTGCGCCAAAATCTTGAATGATCAAATGGCACCGAGTTCGTTTAGGGCTGTGGTTGAAGCCTTTAAAGAACTCGGTTAGTGGTTTATGGTCAGTAAGAACCTTAACGGGATAACCGTAAATTATGAACTTAAAATGCACTAGTGAATTAACAATAGCTACCCTTCCTTGTCTATTACTGCATACTTACTTTCGGAAGTTCTCAATTTTCGAGAATAAAAAGCTATCGGGAAAAATTGTTTATCATATTGCTGAAGCAATACCCCTCCTACTCCTAGGTCTGAGGCGTCTGTTGCAATGAAGAATTCCTTACCGAAGTCAGGAAATTTTAAGATAGGAGAACTACACAGTTCATCTTTCAAGGTATTAAATGCCTGTTGATGATGCTCAGACCATATGAAATCTACGCCCTTCTTCGTAAGATCAGTTAAAGGAGCGGCTATTATTGAATAGTTGCGTAAAAAACGCCTGTAATATCCACTTCAACCCAGAAATTGCTGTATTCCCTTGACATTAGTATGTATGGGAAAATTACGTATAGCCGACACCTTATCATGGACTACTTTAAGACCTTGGCTTGACACCATGAAACCCAAATATATTAATTCTGTTTTGAAAAATTCACACTTACTAATCTTTACCCTTAAGTTATGTCGTCTTAATCTCTGTAGTACTAATTCTAACTTACGTAGATGTTCTTCTAATGTGTTAGAAAAGATTACAAGATCATCCATATAGGCATGCAATATATCCCCTAACAAGTCTCCAAACAATATGTTAATCAATCTTGTAAATGTTATAGGAGCAAAACGTAAACCAAAAGGCATCCGTAAAAATTCATAATGTCCCATGGCTCTGCTGAAGGCTGTGTATGGGATACTATCTTCTTCTAATGATATCTGGTGAAAGCCTTTAAGTAAGTCCAAACTGGTAAAATATTTATTCTGACCTAACAAATACAAAATATCGTCAGTACATGGCACGGGGAATCGATCAGGGATCGTCTCCTCGTTTAGACGACGGAAGTCTACGCAGATACGCCATGTTCGATCTTTTTTCGGTAAAACTATTAATGGAAAATTATAAGGTCTGTTTGATTTCCTAATGACTCCTTCTTCTATCATTTTACCTACTTCATCATTTATTTCATTCTGGAATTTCATAGGGAGTCTGTACGAGGGTACATAGATAATTTTCTGCTTGTCCTTTAACCTTATTTGATGCTCAATCACATCTGTTTTTCCTAAGGATCCATCCGTAGTGGAAATAACATCATGATATTTAGTTAAAAGTCCAAAAATTTTCTGCTGAATTTCTTTGTCTTGAATGTCTTTATTGATTTTATTTTTAATAGATTGCAAAAGGGATTCATCCGCAACTGATTGAGAGTGATTGATTCCAGCAACGGTAAGAATACGATGTTTATAAACTTCTGCATCCAAGATATGTTGATTTTTGTGAATTACTAAAGTGTTATTTAAATGATTACAGACTTCAATATTACATTGTTGATGTGAGCCTACTGTATAAATAGCTTGTGTGACAGACAATCCGTTAGTTTTCAAAGTGTCGGAAAGGATTAATATTTCAGATCCCGGTAATGTTTTCTTTATTTGCACTTTTAAATTTGAAGGTACATTTGGCTCGATAGGTTGCGTGCAAGATGATATTACGCGTGAACGAGAATTCTGCTGGGTTGCGTATATTATTTCTTTATTAGTGAGACAAGTTATTGGTTTTTCAACGTACGTTACAGTTACATTTGTCGTCTCCTTTTTATCCAAAACTGATTTTAAGGTATTAGAAGACTTATAGAATTTCCCTTTGATATACACGCCGTGCTTGGCAGGGGCTAAGATAATGTTTTGATTTCCCATAGATGGGTATCCTATAATTACAGCTGGATACATATCAATGTTTTGTACAACAACAATTGTATCGGCAAACGTGCGTTTACCAACTTTGAATTGAACATGAGTTATGCCTATGACATTTAATTCATTATTTCCTATACCCGAGAGTCTAACTCCGGATTTTTCTATCGGAAAGTTCGAAAATAACAAATGATGTGTCCTCAAATCCATGATATTACGTGGACTACCAGAGTCAAAAAATAACGTAAAGGATTTGTGTTCTAAATTTACAGCATATAAGGTTGGTCGTAACTCATTTTGGCTTATTATTGTAGGAATTCGTTGCAAACCTACGGGAGCATGGACTGTTTTACTTAATTCGGCCGTGTGTTTCATCGGAAAATCTATTGCCTAACAATGATCTGATAAAGCATTAAATTGATTATTCAATACTATTGATGTTGACATGAATGACCTTGACCCAACATCACTCTCTTCCCCACTGGAGTTAATTATGTGGTATTTGCTTTGCTCTGCACATTCTGAAAATTAGTCTGACCTTGCGAGGTCTGGTTTGACGACCCAGGCTCAGCGATATTCGAAGAAGTGTTTGTTTCGGACTCTGAACTACATCGACATTTGGTTGTTTCTTCTTATTGTTAAAATGAGGATTTTTCTTTTTATTTCCATATGGAACTGACTGTCGAATTGACTGTATTTCTGGGATTCTGTTGTGTCTTACGCGAGTAACATTGACTCTACGAATGAGTCGAACTATTATGGACAGAACAGAATTTCGTTCTGCAGTCCGCGATTAAGTGACCTTGACGTTTGCAATTATAACACGTCATTCCCGCTACTTGACTATTATTAACTACGTTCACTTGTTGTGGCTTTGTTTCATTCTTTGCAAAAACTTGAGTTAACACGGGATCGAGGTCTGGACACTTAGCCATGTGTTTTTTTATCTGTTTATATACATCCAATTCCGTACTTGCAGGCGTTAACTTTTTATCAAAACACCGCACTAAAGCTTCAGGCAACATAAGTGTCATGCAAGTTAAATACATTAATCGTAAAAAATCTTTCACGGAGATGTTATCTCTAGTAACCCAAGTGGAATTACCTAAAATATCCTGATATTCATTAAGCCTATCAGCTATGAGAGCTGCTCTCTCAATAACATTAAGCCGATCCATAGTGGCTTGATTAAGTGTATTTCTTAACGGTAATACTACATCAAAGGCTTCTTCACCCCCATAGACCGCGCGTAACCTAACTTTGAAATCATCCCAGGTAACTGCTTCTTGAAATGAAACACCTCTTAAATACGCACTCGCATCCCCCTTAGAAAAATCTATAAAACTTTTAGCTTCTTGTAATTGTACAAAAGGGTCTACGAATTGTTTGGCATTTAAATGGGCATCGACGGATGAAATCTATGACTCCACATTTTGAGGCAAGAACCCATTAACCCGACCCAGAAAAGGAAGGATTGCAGACCTGGCATTTACAAGCGTCACAATCGGGAGAGGATTACTCTGTCCTACGCCACTAGGTCCAGGGGTGGGGCTCACAGGGAGCATCATGACTGCTGTATTTCTTTTCCTATCTCTTCGACCCCTTGCAATTCTATCAAAATATCTATATGAATACAGACGTCCACTGCGTAAACGCATAAGCTCTGAATGACAAAGATTATAACAAAATTACTCAAAACAATGCTACTAATCCCAAGACATTTCCCGAGAATTTCTGAAAAAAACGGAATTAGCACAAAGAGAGAAAAAATTCTAGATGAGAATTTGGAGTTGAACAGAGTTTCCTTTAATGAAAAGAAAATAAAAGATTAGCAAACCACTCACCCCAGTAATAATCGACTAACGACTCGTGATAACTACACTTCACTGCCCAAACTGAAATGAATTTGAAAATTGTACTTAGTTTTTATATGGTTATGTGTGATGTCGTCACATCCTCTCTCTCTCTTAATGTTTGGGTGAATGTCTCGTCCGAGTTTCCGTTGAATGTAGTGCTTCCTGGATATGTTTTGTAAGCGTTGAACGTCAGTCCTTGGGTTTCCTAGGATGTTGATTGAAGATCCAGTTCATCAGTTTGTATGTATAACATTCATCAAATGTTGTAGACTTCGATGGACTATGTTACTTAGTCAAAATTGTAGATTCATTAACGTTGATTTCTTGAAGATCTTTCTCTGGTTTTTACAGCTTTATTTTTGATTTCTTGAAGATCTTCCTCTAATTCTTAGAGTATTATTATTAATTTCTTGAAGATCTTTCTCTGATTATTAGAGTTTTAGCGCTGCCACCATTTATTAGTGTGCTACTGTTATTAACACACATTGAGTATGTGTTGTTTGAGATGTTGAGTCTTGAAATAAAGTTCATCATTGTAGCTTTAAAATGGTTTATTCTCTAAAAACAAGTGTTAAACATCTCCATCACAGGAATGTAGCTGGTTTGGTCGGATGACCAATTCAGGTGAAGTATAGATATGAACTGCCTAAATTATCGATATCACAGATATCGTATGTTTAGTTGTCTCAGCATTTAAACACAATATGTAAACTTTACATTCGTCTCGGAAGACACCTGCATCCGGTGACGACACAATCTTTCACACGGTATGCATTCGTGTTGATGCTTCAGAAAAATGTTACATTGCTGAGGGATGCAAAATACATCCTGTTATGATTTTATCTGACTACAGCAAATCTCACGCTAGTATCTTCATCCACAATGACATATTACGTCAGGTGTTTTAAACATGTAATAACTAACTATTACATACACACACACACACACACACACATATATATATATATATATATATATATATATATATATATATATATATATATATATATATATATATATACATAACCTGTTCCCTAATGAAGGATAATCTGTTCCCCAAAAACCATTATATACAAGTAATAGGTATTATAAAAAAATATTGCCTGTTTTATTTTAGTCAGCAAAAATGGCAATACTAATCCATAATATAGTTCATTACGACTGGAAATAAGTAAAACTTTGAAAATCCTCCCAACTAAATTTAGTTTTTTTATTCCTGTCTATCCAGAAAAAATATCTGGCTTTCTTGCTATTATTTGGGCGGTAAATGAACGTAAGACATCTGTCCATATCATTAGAAATTTTTATGAATAGATAAAATGAGGATATGATTTTGAGCAATATAGAAGTCTTCTTTAGAATAATAGACTAGCGAGGGTGGATTCTTTTGTCTTATTTTCGAAATAACTATATTAAATCTTTTGAATTTCCCGATGAAAAACCCATTTTTTATTGACATATAAATTCCTTAAATTTCTGCAAAGGAAACCTTTGTGTTCCTCGAAAATTTGATAAAATTCAACCATGTTTTAAAGCACAAATTCCAGATAACTTTTTGATAAAGATCAAAATAGTATAGATGTAACTCAATTATAGGGCAAACACTCCTAAAGATAAACAGAGGGAATTATAAAATCGATCCATAGAAAAAAGAAAATTATAAATTGAGATGTAGCCTCATGAAATTCATATTATTCTCAAGGTTCAAACAGATTGAGCGGGACATAGAAATCAGCTATGATGACAATGGCATAGATTTTAGTCTAGTTCCTTCTAACATAGTTGCCTATAGAAACGTCACTGCTAAGCAGTTTATTGGACGGGAGTTCGAGACCTACTAAAGCTCGATAGTTTCTTGTAGTACCGGGAACTGGTGAGCTAGGGATTAGAGGGAGCCTATAGGTCTATCAGCAGCAGCCATAGCCTGTTCCTTCTTTGTCCTAGCTTGGATGGAGATGGGGTTTCGACGCTGATTATATGTACTGTATACATGGTCAGTGTCTAGGGTATTGTCATGTCTCTTGCCTTTGCTATTGATGAGCAATTTTTAAATGTGTGAATTTGGCATATGAATATAATCTCTTAACAAATAAAGTTAAAGTTAATGATTTGATATGAAATATAATTCTTGAAAGAGCTATTCTTATCATAGAAAAGAGGATACTCTGATCATTACTTTATCTTAATAACGCACAAATTACATTAATCAATCAAGAAAAGACAATTACTGTAACTGCAGTAAATGTCTTCTCA
>NC_090736.1:17734922-17754922 GCF_036898095.1 Palaemon carinicauda | reverse complement strand
ATATATATATATATATATATATATATATATATATATATATATAAATATAAACATATATATATATATATATATATATATATATATATATATATATATATATATATATATATATATATATATATATATATGTATATATATATATATATATATATATATATGTTTATATATATGTATATATATATATATATATTTATATATATATATATTTATATATATATATATATATATATATATATATATATATATATATATATGTTGTCATTAACAGAAAAAAAACTACAAATGGTAACAACTAATGCTGAGATTAAAGAATTTACAACTACTTTCATGCCACCCCATCCAAGTTGAAAAAGGTATATGGTGGAAAATAATAAACATATGCATGCATCCACATTATATATAAAAATATGTATGCATATATATGCAGTATATATATATATATATATATATATATATATATATATATATATATATATATATACATACATTATATATACATATACATATATATATATATATATATATATATATATATATATATATATATATATATATATATATATATATATATATATATATATATATATATATATATATATATATATATATATATATATATAATTATATATATATATAATGCATATTGACTACGTTAGTGCTGTGCTACTGTCAAAAATATCAGCTAAAGTGTTGTTTTTCTTTTTTTCCTGTACAGTGTGGCCAACCCATCTGGTTAAACAAATAAAGAACTCTTGGATTGACCTATACACCAGAGACCACAGCCCACCATTTGTATTCCTGGGGTGTAACACTTAAATTTTCTGTAATAGTCCCTTTATATATATTTTCGGATTAAGCATAAACTCGCTGAAAAACAGCTGCTCTCATCTGAGTATAGTAATTAATGTTAATTCTGATCTATGGCCTTGCTTTTAAATTACAAAAATGTTACAGCTGCAGGAGAAAGAAGACAGTTACATATATTCCAGTCATATCTATAAAGCATACACCAAGAAAATAAAGTATGTAAAACGCAAACGAAGTTATCCAAGACTATTATATTACTTTAATGCATAAATAAAACCGTCTCCCTTTAAGAAGTTAAAGTAGGTTGGAAAATATCAGGATTCAGGAATAACGTCTAAGGAAAAGCTAGACAATTATTATTATTATTATCATTATTATTATTATTATTATTATTATTATTATTATTATTATTATTATTATTATTATTATTACTTGCTAAGCTACAACACTGGTTGTAAAATCAGGATGCTATAAGCCTAGGGGCTCCAACAGGGAATATAACCCAGTGAGGAAACAAGGGAAAATAAAATATTTCAAGGACAGTAATAACATCAGAATAAATATTTCCTATATAAACTACAATAACTTTAACAAAACAAGAGGAAGAAATATAAGATATTTCATAATTTTTAGAAAATCTGGCATTTTCACAAAAAATACAAGTCAATTACATTAATAAATATCCAGGAGTATGACTACTCTTTATTGGGAACATTTTAACAAAAACAATTAATGTTTTAGATGAAACTATTTTTAGTGTTGATGAAATATGTTAAGAATTTAGAAATCATACGCCAATAACCCGTTTTCTTATTCTTTTTATTTTTATTATTTTTGAGTCAAGGGAGACATTCTAAGAACTTCGTTCTCTAAAAAGACTGGGATTCAACTTGAAGCTATTTTTGAATTAGGTGCTAAATTTTCTGTCAGTGGGAAAGGTTGCGAGCCATATTTCCCGGGAAATATCACAGTAATAGTAAAAGGTCACGGCAGGGAGCCATTAGGTAAATCTCTCTCTCTCTCTCTCTCTCTCTCTCTCTCTCTCTCTCTCTCTCTCTCTCTCTCTCTCAATGTACAGTATTGACTAGGAAATACTGTTTTACAGGAAAATGGGTAGTAGGTTGTCCAAGGCACCAGCCACCCATCGAGATACTACCAATAGAGAGTTATGGGGTGTTTTGACTGGCCAGACAATACTACATTGGATCCTTCTCTCTGATTATGGTTCATTTTCCCTTTGCCTACAGTCACGCACCGAATAGTCTGTCCTATTCTTTACATATCCTCCTCTGTCCTCATACACCTGACAACACTGAGATTACCAAACCATTCTTCTTCACCCAAGGGATTACTGCGCTGTAATTATTCACTGGCCACTTTCCTCTTGGTAAGGGTAGAAGAGACTTTTTACTTATGGTAAGCAGCTCTTCTAGGAGAAGGACACTCCAAAATCAAACCATTGTTCTCTAGTGTTGAATAGTGCTATAGCCTCTGCCCCATGGTCTTCCACTGTCTTGGGTTAAAGATCTCTAGCTTCAAGGTACACTCGGGCACACTATTCTATATTATTTCTCTTCCTCTTGTTTTGTTAAAGTTTTTATAGTTTACATAGGAGATATCTATCTAAATGTTACTCTTCTTAGAATTTTTAAATTTTTCTAGTTTCCTTTACTCACTGGGCTATTTTCCCTGTTGGAGCCCCTATGCTTATAGAAACCTGCTTTTTCAATTAGGGTTGTAGCTCAGCAAGCAATAATAATCAATAATGATAATATGAATTAGCATTCATATTTGTTCACAGAATTACTGTAAACTGAGCTCTCATTCTAAACCACTAAGTTTACGTATCTATTTATTTCTTTTTATCATTTATATATGAAATATTTATCTAAAAGGAAGTTTAAAATAAAATCACATTGAATTAAGTTAATAGTAAACCAATTGTTTTATATCCTATGAAAACCTATTTTAGAGAAAAATACAAAATCTACCTTGATTATAAGTTTCACGAACAGACAAAGGACTTTAGAAAAAAATGTGAGATTTGCCAATCAAAGAAAATTGCTAATGGGAACAAAATCTTGGTAAAAACATTTTGGAGTCGCATTTACATATCATAAGAAAAAAAAATCGCCGGTCAACCCTTTTTTATGGAAAATATGTTTGCAACAAAAATATACCAGTATTGTAAAATGTTAGAGGCTTTTGAGTGGAGCACATTTTAAAATATTTTGTTTCCAACATGAATAAGTAAAGTAGGTGAATTCTGTTGTAGAAATGCAAAATTATATGGAAAAGGTTATCGTGCAGTTATTAACTTTTTCATAAATGAAACAATGGAAACGCAGTAACTTTTATACTACTATCATGGCACTCTGGGTTCAAAATTTCAACCTTTGCCAAATATGTAAATCATACAATTCACTGGACAATAGTATGAGGTAAATTGTCTATAATTTTCTTCAGTGAAATAATATATTACGAAAGCCTTCGCACTTAAAACCTCTTAATATATTTTACTCTAATAATGAAAAGAGATTAGTTCACCAAACTTTCAACTGGACTCCACAAGGCACTAGAAGAATCGGAAGACCAAGGCCTGCATGGCTGAGGACTATGAAGCGTGTAATAGGAGGTGATGAATGGAGAAGTATTGACTTAACGGCTCAAGATAGAGACGACTGGCAAAATCTAACAGAGGCCCTTTGCGTCAATAGGCGCAGGAGATGATAGTGCAATTGGAATACATGAATATGATTCTTTAGGCAGTTATTATATTGCTTAGTGATGTTAGGTTTTGTTAACACATGCACATGTTTTTAATTTGAAGAGTAAAATTATGTGATGTTTGATACAATGAAATTTTTTTCAAATCTATTTTCGACTTAAAAGCTTGCGAGACAAGCTGTTAAAGCGATGACTTTATTCTACAAATAAGCATAAACGAAATGCGTCTATTCAAATTCTGTTTATTATTCATGACTTACTCCAATATACAAAACTCAAATGAAAAATAATTGCACGTGCATATAAAAGAGAAATTATGACAGGAGATAATGGATATAAGAAATTCGCTTAAAATTTAAATGTATAAAGCTTTCCATTAGTTATTTTAACAAAATATGATGAAATCAATAACATATTCGTTTTTATAGTTATATTTAAATGTATATGAAAGAAAATAAATGTTAGAAACGCTCTAGACCAACAAAAATGCTTACTTATTATGTGTTTTTTTTTAACTTTTTATAATTTTCACATGGGATATATTTATTAAAGTTTGGAAATAGAAATTATGTTAATAATAAAACTACTTGCCATCCAAATGCGCTACCATGAGATTATCTTCCATTATTTTTTTGAGGATATATCATCCTTTGCATTCGAAAAAGTTATGGGGAAAAAAAATCTGTTTTGGGATAATATGAAAAATTATTTAGTCACCTAATGTTATCATTTACCAATAATATCCCAGTGAAATGTTGCGTTTCAGTAAATAGCATTTTTCCCACTTAATTAAACTATATATCTATACGCTAATTATTCCTGTAAAAATATATTTACGTTTGATTACTTTTTCATCCGAATTTCTATACTAATTTCGAAGAAATGGAAAAGGGTCATAATTCTATTATGTAATTTTCCTATTTTGTCATATATAAGATTTCAGATGAACTTAATAACTACAAATATTGAATTCGATATTGTTGAAAAAAAGAACAATCAAGGAAACATGGTAAACCTTCATGAATCCAGTTACTCTACATTTCAAGGCCTGTCTACTGGTTCAGCTACAACCCTAGCTGGAAAAGCAGGATGCTATAAGCCAAAGGGCTTCAACAGGGAAAAACAACCCAGTTAGGAAAGGAAATAAAGAACTATATAAACTACTTGCCATCCAAATGCGCTACCATGAGATTATCTTCCATTTTTTTTTTTGAGGATATATCATCCTTTGCATTCGAAAAAGTTATGGGGAAAAAAAATCTGTTTTGGGATAATATGAAAAATTATTTAGTCACCTAATGTTATCATTTACCAATAATATCCCAGTGAAATGTTGCGTTTCAGTAAATAGCATTTTTCCCACTTAATTAAACTATATATATTGGTGTGCTACTGTCTTAAGCACACATTTGAGTATGAGTTGTTTCAGATGTATTTAAATGGTTTACTGAATACATCTTAATGGTTTTTAAGTTTTATTGTGAATAAACAACTGAGTTAAACATCTCCATCACTGGAGGAAGCTGTGTTGGTCCACATGACCAATTCTGGTGAAGTTTAGATATGAACTGAACAAATTACCGATATCCCAAATATCGTATACTTGCTTTAATTTAGCTAAGTGACGGAATCGGAAGACACCTGCATCCGGTGACGTCACAAACTTTCACACGAAGAGACAATGTGTTGACATTAAGAAAGAATGGCAACTTAGCAGTATACATCCTGCTTACAATTTGAATGACTACAGCAAATCTCACGGTTAGCTCTTCCAACCAACATGACATATTACGTCATTTGTTTTAAACATGTAATATTACTATTCTAACTATTACATTAGCTCGGCCAGCTATCTCAATTTTTTTTTACAAAAATTTAACAACAAGCCGAAACATGGTTACTAGGTGTGACTGGACATACGTATTATTCTTTGTTTAACATTAGCTATATCCAACTGAGGACGAATGTCCAAATAGGCATATAAAAAAATAATAACAATAATGCATACAAAAAAGATATTACCAAAGCAAAAAGAAAAATGCATGATAAAACCAAGATCATATATATGGTACATTGCTAGCAAATGATTACATGGTACCAAAAAAACAAAATAAATTCTGACTTACAAATGATTCGGTAACTTGATAAAGAATAATTGTTACCTATGTCAGCAACAAGATACTCAATTTTTAGTGCACAAATACGAATTCCTGGTACGTACACGTACCACGGTTTCGTACATATATATATATATATATATATATATTTATATATAGGGCTGATACATTTTATTAGATGCCCATAGATTCTGTTATATATCTTATATTTTTTTTTTTCTCTTTTCTTTTTTAACATTCCGGCTTATATATTTTTATTAGATGCCGAGAGAAAAAAATGATTTATATCCTTTTTTATTTTATTTATTTTTTTAAATGTTATTTCAAATGTATTTTTAACAATGCAAATGTAGAGAATTTCTTTAATTACATATTACTAGCGTACTAATCAGCTTTTCATACAAACATCTTCCTGACAAATTACTCCCTTAGCGAATGAGGTGGCCACTCATACAGCTTTGAACTGGATCAAGTAGGGGGTATTGTCAGGGCTATTCAACTCGTTCCTTTGTAGCTGCTTGCTGTGCCGTAACCTACGCCAAACAAGGATGTTCACGGCGATAAAAATTATCACCGTTACAAACCAACTAGCCAGTAATATAGGGTGAAGAATCTCTTTGTAAGTCGGTGACAGGTGGTCCTTTTCGGTAAGTTTCATCAACCACTTTGCCACACTTCCGTTGTAGGGGAGAGGAAGTGCGGGCATTGTAGAGGTCCACGTGAAGTTCGCGAAGTAAGCTCGTTCTCTGATGATTGTCCGTAGACCAGTCACCATGGAATTCGGGGAAGTCCCGATACAGCCATCTGCTGCGACGAAGATGTGGTTGAAGGATGTGGATCCGTCAGGGCATGATACATTGAAGCCGTCCTTGTCGTATCGTATCCACGAGCCATTATTTAGTCTGCAATTGAATTCTTTATTGTCAAAGGGATAAAGCTTATCCAGACAATTTTCACTTGTATGGGAGAGAGCACCGTCTAGCACTATGCCTAACTCGCATGAATCCATTAAGTTTTTACGGAATTCAAATGAGTCAGCTGTACATATTTTTCTATCCATTGCGTCTGAACGGTGAGTTAATTGATTTAAGTCTTTAATGACCGTATATGTTTCCTTGTCTGGGGAAATCAATACGTGTCCTGTCAAACTGGATATTTCTGGATTTGAGTGATTCGTCATGAAAGTCGGAAATGGTGATATCCTGTAAGATTGCCAGGCATCAGAAGAATCAAAGGGAATTGTAATCCTAATCTTGTTATTATCTACGTTTACTGTAATTAGGCTGTAATAAAATTCTAACCTATGTTCGTCTAACAAAGGAACATAGCCTAGTTTATCCCTTCCGTTCTCCAGAACTAATTTTAAGTAACGTATAGGCAACAAATGGGGCGACAATACACCTTTAGTTGCTAACGTGATAGCTTTCACGTAATCCTTGGATTTCTCAATGAAATGTGCAATTCTGTTATGTATGTGATCTATCTTTGAATCATAATACGTTAATGTTGCTAACAAATCCTGTACTTCCATAATTTGAACGATATTATCTGAATGTTCATTTAACAAATCCACAATTTTATTGATTGAAGCTAACTGATCCCTTAGTTCTGACATAATCAATTCATCTTTATGAGTCAAGAACTCAATTTTCTTATTTTGATTACTAATTTTAAGACGATTGGAAAGTCCTAAACCTAAACTTGCAACAGACCCAAAGATGCTTAATGCAGCATAAATGAACGGATTCCGTCTTTCTTTATGTTCATGTCCTACAGTCCACATCAAAAGGTCATAAGCCAAAGATCCTGTCTCTCCAGTCTTATTTTTCAAGTCATCAGATAGCATCTCTGCAACTTTTAATGTTGATCCAAGCAAACTCTTAGTAGTCAAATGAAAATGTCTCCTATGCAACTCATCCAATGATGCAGAAAACCTTGAAATGGCGGTTCTTAAGCTAGTGACATCATTCTCTTGAAGAAAAATTGCTTGCATATGCACTTCGACAATTACGTTGGTTGACGTAATAAAAATGTCTTCTTGTCATTCAACTATATTGCCATATTTAAAATATATATTCTTAGTCTTAGAACTCATCCCATACGAAAAAAATGTATGAGCGAACAATATCACTCCCAACAACAAAAAATTCATCTTGGAAACCTGTAACGAGAAAAAATATATGTAATTACTCCTGTATTAAAAAGAAAACTTTTAGTCACAAAATAAAATTTTTCCTCACTTCTTTTCCTCTCTTTTCTTTTTAATTTCTTATGTGAGACAATGGTACTATTCTCTCATCCGTGGGTTGGGCTACGTTTTGAATTCTAAACCTATTGGCCGTTAATGTTTCCAAAATGTTAAATGGGCCTTCAAACTTAGGTGTTAGTTTATAGTTGAGCCCTTTTCTGACATTGATTTGAATATAGATGTTATCACCCACGTTATATGTTTTAGTTGGTTTCGCTATTTTATCATGATTCCTTTTCATTATGATTTGTGATTCTTCTAAATTCTTTCGAAGGATATCATATCGACTTATACTTGCATTTATACATTCTTTTAAAGGATTTGATAGATTAGTTGTAGGCGTTAATACATGGAAAGGTGTTCTAACTGGGGTACCATACAATGCTTCATGCGGTGACATTTTAATTGATATATGATATGAATGATTCAGAGTAACTCAGTGCCGCCGGTATTGCAATATCCCAGTTGGGGTCTGATCCCCCTAGTGTTACCCTCAATATATTTAATATCTTCCTATTTGCTCTTTCCACTAGCCCATTCGACTCTGGGTGATATATCATGGTATTGATCTTCTTTATGTTGAGGAATTCACACAATGAGGTAAGAAAGTGATTATTAAATTCACCACCCGAGTCTGAGATTATCATGTGTGGAATTCCATGTTTACAAATGTAACACTCGTAAAACTTCCTAGCGCATTCAATCGCAGTTTTAGTTTTAAGCGCTATTAGTTCTGTATATCGAGTTAAAGCATCTATAATTACTAAGAGGTGCTTATTTCCTCTGTCTGACTCGTAAAATCCTGTTAACAAATCTAAATGTATTCTTTCAAAGGGTTGATTGGGAACAGCATAAGCTCCTAGGCTGACAGGTGTTTTCGTATGCCCTTTGTTTTCCTGACATGTGCGACAATTAGCTATGTGTCTTTTTATATCTGTAAGCATTGTATGCCAATAAAACAATGATTTGGCTTTATGTGACATTAATGAGAACCCAGGGTGTCCATGTAATGGATTTGAATGCAACCAATTCAGGACAGTGGAAACAAGTGAGTTTGGTACTACTACCTGGTCGTTAGTTACATGTGGTGTATTGCGGGTTTTCCTTGTCACAGTCCTACACAGAATATTATCTTTGATTACATAATTCTGCTGCTTATACTTTATATATTCCTTTTCTTTATGATTGCCTTTCAAAGCATTTATAATTGTTTCTATTTTCTGATCTTTTCTTTGCTCAGTCTGTAACAATTCAGCACTCCAGCCTAAATCTTCTTGTTCAGATATTGTTTTTACAATAGGCATGGATGTTGATATATCTATTAATTCAGCTAAAGACTCCGTACAAGATGACACGGGGTTGCGTGATAATGCATCCGCAATGATATTTGCTTTCCCAGGTAAATACCCGATTCTTGCGCCAAAATCTTGAATGATTAAATGCCACCGAGTTCGTTTAGGGCTGTGATTGAAGCCTTTAAAGAACTCGGTTAGTGGTTTATGGTCAGTAAGAACCTTAACGGGATAACCGTAAATTATGAACTTAAAATGCACTAGCGAATTAACAATAGCTAGTCCTTCCTTGTCTATTACTGCATACTTACTTTCGGAAGTTCTCAATTTTCGAGAATAGAAAGCTATCGGGAAAAACTGTTTATCATATTGCTGAAGCAATACCCCTCCTACTCCTAAGTCTGAGGCGTCTGTTGCAATGAAGAATTCCTTACCGAAGTCAGGAAATTTTAAGATAGGAGAACTACACAGTTCATCTTTCAAAGTATTAAACGCCTGTTGATGTTGCTCAGACCATATGAAATCTACGCCCTTCTTCGTAAGATCAGTTAAAGGAGCGGCTATTATTGAATAGTTGCGTATAAAACGCCTGTAATATCCACTACAACCCAGAAATTGCTGTATTCCCTTGACATTAGTAGGTATGGGAAAATTACGTATAGCCGACACCTTATCATGGACTACTTTAAGACCTTGGCTTGACACCATGAAACCCAAATATATTAATTCTGTTTTGAAAAATTCACACTTACTAATCTTTACCCTTAAGTTATGTTGTCTTAATCTCTGTAGTACTAGTTCTAACTTACGTAGATGTTCTTCTAAGGTGTTGGAAAAGATTACAAGATCATCCATATAGGCATGCAATATATCCCCTAACAAGTCTCCAAACACTATGTTAATCATTCTTGTAAATGTTATAGGAGCACAACGTAAACCAAAAGGCATCCGTAAAAATTCATAATGTCCCCTGGCTGAGCTGAAGGCTGTGTATGGGATACTATCTTCTTCTAATGATATCTGGTGAAAGCCTTTAAGTAAGTCCAAACTGGTAAAATATTTATTCTGACCTAATAAAGACAAAATATCGTCAGTACATGGCACTGGGAATCGATCAGGGATCGTTTCCTCGTTTAGACGACGAAAGTCGACGCAGATACGCCATGTTCGATCTTTTTTCGGTACAACTATTAAAGGAAAATTATAAGGGCTATTTGATTTTCTAATGACTCCTTCCTCTAACATTTTACCTACTTCATCATTTATTTCATTCTGGAATTTCATAGGGAGTCTGTACGAGGGTACATATATAATTTTCTGTTTGTCTTTTAACCTTATTTGATGCTCGATCACATCTGTTTTTCCTAAGGATCCATCCGTAGTGGAAAAGACATCTGTATATTTATTTAAAAGTTCAAAAATTTTCTGCTGAATTTCTTCGTCTTGAATGTCCTTACTGATTTTATTTTTAATAGATCGTAAAAGGGATTCATCCGCAACTGATTGAGAGTGATTGATTTCAGCAACGGTAAGAATACGATGTTTATAAACTTCTACATCCAAGATATGTTGATTTTTGTGAATTACTAAAGTGTTATTTAAATGATTACAGACTTCGATATTACATTGCTGATGTGAGCCTACTGTATAAATAGCTTGTGTGACAGACAATCCGTTGGTTTTCAAAGTATCGGAAAGGATTAATATTTCAGATCCCGGTAGTGTTTTCTTTATTTGCACTATTAAATTCGAAGGTATGTTTGGTTCGATATATTGCGTGCAAGATGATATTACGGGTGAACGAGAATTCTGCTGGGTCGCGTATATTATTTCTTTATTAGTGAGACAAGTTATTGGTTCTTCAACGTACGTTACGGTTACATTTGTCGTCTCCTTTTTATCCAAAACTGACTTTAAAGTATTAGAAGACTTATAGAATTTCCCTTTGATATACACGCCGTGCTTTGCAGGAGCTAAGATAATGTTTTGATTTCCCATAGATGGGTATCCTATAATTACAGCTGGATACATATTAATGTTTTTCACAACAACAAATGTATCGGCAAACGTGCGATTACCGACTCTGAACTGAATATGAGTTATGCCTACGACGTTCAATTCATTATTTCCTATACCTGAAAGTCTGATTCCTGATTTTTCAATCGGAAAGTTCGAAAACAACAAATGATGCGTCTTCAAATCCATAATATTACGTGGACTACCAGAGTCAAAAAATAACGTAAAGGATTTGTGTTCTAAATTTACAGCATATAAGGTTGGCCGTAACTCATTTTGGCTTATTATTGTATGAATTCGTTGCAAATCTACGGGAGCATGCACTGTTTTACTTAATTCGGCCGTGTGTTTCATAGGAAAATCTATTGTCTCACAATTATCTGATAAAACATTAAATTGATTATTCAATACTATTGATGTTGACATAAATGACCTTGACCCAACATCACTCTCTTCCCCTCTAGAGTTAACTATGTGGTATTTGCTTTGCTCTGCACATTCTGAAAATTAGGCTGACTTTGCGAGGTCTGGTTTGACGGCCCAGGCTCAGCGATATTTGAAGAAGTGTTTGTTTGTTTCGGACTCTGAACTGCATTGACATTTTGTTGTTTCTTCTTATTGTTAAAATGAGGATTTTTCTTTTTATTTCCATATGGAACTGACTGTGGAATTGACTGTGTATTTCTAGGATATTGTTGTGTCTTACGCGCGTAACATTGACTATAAGAATGTGATCCTGTGTTGTGAACTGAACAAAATTTCGTTCTACAGTCTGCGCTTATGTGACCTTGACGTTTGCAGTTGTAACACGTCACTCCCGCTACTGGATTGTTAATTACGTTCACTGTTTGTGGTTTTGTTTCATTCTTAGCAAAACCTTGAGTTAACACGGGATCGAGATCTGGACACTTGGACATGTGTTTCTTTATCTGTTTATAGACATCCAATTCCGTACTTGCAGGCATTAACTTCTTATCAAAGCACCGCACTAAAGCTTCAGGCAACATAAGTGTCATGCAAGTTAAATACATTAATCGTAAAAAATCTTTCACGGAGATATTATCGTTAGTAACCCAAGTGGAATTACCTAAAATGTCCTGATATTCGTTAAGCCTATCAGCTATGAGAGCTGCTCTCTCAACAACATTAAGCCGATTCATAGTGGCTTGATTAAGTGTATTTCGTAACGTTTACACTACATCCAAAGCTTCCTCACCCCCATAGATCGCGCGTAACCTAACTTTGAAATCATCCCAAGTAACTGCTTCCTGAAATGAAACACCTCTTAAATACGCACTCGCATCCCCCTTAGAAAAATCTATAAAACTTTTAGCTTCTTGTAATTGTACAAAAGGATCTACGATTTGTTTGGCATTTAAATGGGCATCAACGGATGAAATCCATGACTCCACATTTTGTGGCAAGAACCCGTTGACACGGCCTTGAAAAGGAAGGATTGCTGACCTGTCATTTACAAGCGTCACAATTGGAGGAGGATTAGCCTGGCCTACACCACTAGGTCCAGGGGTAGGGCTGACAGGAGGAGCCATGACTGCTGTATTTTTTTTTTCTATCTCTTTGACCCCTTTCAATCCTATCAAAATATCTATATGAGTACAGACGCCCACTGCGTAAACGCATATGTATAATAAAATTCCCCCAACAATGTTACTAATCCCAATACATTTCCCCCCAAGAGTTTATGAAAGAAAAAGGAATTAGCACAAAGAAAGAAAAATTCTAAATGAGAATTCGGAGTTTCTTATAACAAAGTTTAGGAATTCACTCACCCCAGTAATAATTGACTAACGACTTGTGATAACTACACTTCACTGCCCAAACTGAAATGAATACAAAATCTCTGTACTTAGCTTTATATGAAGTCGACTCGTCGTCTCTCTCTCTCTCTCTCTTGATGTTTTGTTAGCGATGTCTCGTTCTAGTTTCTTGTTGAATGTAGTTCTTCCTGGATATGTTTTGCAATTGTTGAACGCCAGTCCTTGGGTTTCCTAGGATGTTGATTGAAGATTCAATTTGTATACTAACATATGTTGGTGTTAGCATTTCCGTTGGACTTAGTCAAAATTGTAGATTCTTGTAGATAGTTTTGAGTTCTTGAAGATCTTTATCAGGTATTACAGCTTTTATTTTGAAGTCTTGAAGATCATTCTTTGGTTTTACAGCTATTTATTTTGATGTCTTGAAGATATTTCTCTAATTCTTAGAGTTTAATCGCTGTCTTAGAGTTTAACCGCTGCCACCATTTATTGGTGTGCTACTGTCTTAAGCACACATTTGAGTATGAGTTGTTTCAGATGTATTTAAATGGTTTACTGAATACATCTTAATGGTTTTTAAGTTTTATTGTGAATAAACAACTGAGTTAAACATCTCCATCACTGGAGGAAGCTGTGTTGGTCCACATGACCAATTCTGGTGAAGTTTAGATATGAACTGAACAAATTACCGATATCCCAAATATCGTATACTTGCTTTAATTTAGCTAAGTGACGGAATCGGAAGACACCTGCATCCGGTGACGTCACAAACTTTCACACGAAGAGACAATGTGTTGACATTAAGAAAGAATGGCAACTTAGCAGTATACATCCTGCTTACAATTTGAATGACTACAGCAAATCTCACGGTTAGCTCTTCCAACCAACATGACATATTACGTCATTTGTTTTAAACATGTAATATTACTATTCTAACTATTACATATATCTATACGCTAATTATTCCTGTAAAAATATATTTACGTTTGATTACTTTTTCATCCGAATTTCTATTCTAATTTCGAAGAAATGGAAAAGGGTCATAATTCTATTATGTAATTTTCCTATTTTGTCATATATAAGATTTCAGATGAACTTAATAACTACAAATATTGAATTCGGTATTGTTGAAAAAAAGAACAATCAAGGAAACATGGTAAACCTTCATGAATCCAGTTACTCTACATTTCAAGGCCTGTCTACTGGTTCAGCTACAACCCTAGCTGGAAAAGAAGGATGCTATAAGCCAAAGGGCTTCAACAGGGAAAAACAACCCAGTTAGGAAAGGAAATAAAGAACTATATAAACTACATGAGAAGTAATGAACAATTTATATAAAATATTTTAAGAACAGTAACAACATTTGAAATATATATTTCAAATATAAACTATAACGAGAGAATTGGGTGAGCCAGTTCAACATAAATTATTTGGTGTAAGTTTGAATTTTAGAATCTCCACCAATTCACCTGCCTGATTAGGAAGATCATTCCAAAATTTGGTCATAGCTGGAATAAAGTTCTAGAATACTGTGTAGTATTGAGCCTCATGATTAAGAAGGCATGATTATTATAATTAACTGCCTTTCGTAGTATTACAAGCAGAATGCAGATTTCCCCATTTATGAAAAATCTTATGCAACATGCATGAAGAACTTATGAACGATGGTGCTAGAGATTAATACCGTCTTCAGAAGAGATTGATCAACGATAATCCTAAGAGACTTTCTAAATAAGCTAATTTTTGTGCAATTGAAGAATAAACAGACCGAATATGTTTCTCAAAAGTAAATATGTTATCAAGAATCACATCTAAAATTTCAAGAGTCGTATAGAGATAAAGAAACATTATTAATACTAAGATCTGGGTGTTGAGAAGCCACTGTCTTCAACTACATGCCCTATAATTTCCCGCTTGCATTAATTTCAGCTAGACCTGTGCTAGTGGTTTCAGAAGGAGATAGAATTGAAGCAATTCCCATACTCACTATGGTGCTCATTAACAACTCTTTACTATCTATTACTCAAAAAGTCAATAATGATGCTAAGACAAGACCCAACCATTTCCAAGTGTTTGAGTTTGAAAACAAGGGCTTCATGATTAACTAACACTGTTAAAGGCAAAATAAATTCAAGCCAAATTATACAAACTTCCTGAACACAATTTAGGTATTCCTGTACATCATTTGAGATATAAAGAAGGGCATCCATGTTCAAAGGCCTTTACGAAAGCCAAATTGCAAACTAGGGAACAAATGATTGCCTTCAGCATACCTATTTAGACATTTTGCCAAAAAAACAGTAAAAACTTCAACTAATATGGGAGTTATGGAAACTGAGCTGGACTAGAACTACCGCAAACACATTCATGTAATGGAGTAACATTACCAATTCTCAAACAACCTCTTCTTGCAAACTTACGGAAAATAACAAATAACTTAGGAGCTGAGAAATCAGCAGTCTATAACAAAAACAAAGGGAAAATACTAGTTGGGTCTTCACCTCCATAAGCACCAAGGGTCTAGAAAAAAATGAGTCATTTTGCAGATACAAAAAGTATTTCTGAAGACCGATAAAATACCTTTTATAAAAGAAAGAGCATCCACAAGAAAACTTGCAGATCAAAAGTACTTTCAGAGCAAATAAAAGGCATTTAGTAGAAAAACATTTTCTTTTATAGATAAAAAAAAAACATACTCTTGTAGATAATTTCCTTTTGTAGATCGAAACATAGTTTACTAGGCTAAAAATTCACGTTTTGCAGGTAAAAAAAAATCCTTTTTGTCGATTAATAAAAACGATTTTATGAATTAAAGAAAGTACTTTGGTGTATTAAAAATAATTCTTCTATCTGATAGAAAAGGTATTTTGTAAATAATTGAAAGTCCAGATAAAAAGTCCTTCTATAGAAATAGTTCTTTCGTAGATAGAAAATAGTCCTTTTTCAAGTAAATAAAAAAAATATGTACATCAAAAGTCATTTTGTAGTTCATAGAAGTATTTTGGCAAATCGAAAGCTTTTACGCATAAAAAAGGTATTTTTCTAGATAAAAGACGGATATAAAAAGTTATGTTATATATATATATATATATATATATATATATATATATATATATATATATATATATATATATATATATATATATATATATATATATATATATATATATATATGTGTGTGTGTGTGTGTGTGTGTGTGTGTGTGTGTGTGTGTGTATAGAATTAATCCGTATACCAAAACTCTACTTTCAAGATAAAGATAATTAATTTTTTGATAAATTTTTTTCTTCTTAATAAAAACTTTAAAAAACCCCTTATTGGTCAAAAAGGTCGTTTTGCATATTAAAATTCCTTTTGCTCATTGAAAAAGGCCTTTTGCACACACAAAAAAAGGCCCTTTGTAGATCCAGGTCAAGCAAGTCTTTTAGTAGAGAGAATAAGTCCATATCTAGATCAAAATAACACTTTGTAGATTAGCAAAGCACTCTAGCTGATAAAAAAAAAAATAGTTTTGCAGAGTCAAGAATGAAAAAAAAATATTTTTTTTCCTCAAATACCATTACTGTTTCGTTAAGGTTTATTGTTTTCTGTTCATTCCATTCATTACAAATAATGCTAGAATGACACTTCGAATGACAAATACATAAATACAAAATAGGGTTTGAAACTTCTGTTAAAAAGAGTATTCAAGAGTCGATATATTTTTTATTCAAAAACATATTTAAAAAAAATAGTAAAAATTGCAATTGTAAATACAGTGTACCTATGTTAAATGAAAAATGATTTGTGTAAATATGCTTTGAGGTATATATATAAATATTATAACTTGTAATTGTAAATGTGTAATTCTTAATAAGAGATAACCAAAAAAAAAAAGATGACACGTCCTGTACTCTATTGTTTTCACGTGCTGTATTTTGTTAACACATCTACCTTTCGATGAATTCTAAATGCATTTCTACAATTTTGCTCCAAGAATAAACACATCAATATCCTCTCTCTCTCTCTCTCTCTCTCTCTCTCTCTCTCTCTCTCTCTCTCTCTCTCTCTCTCTCTCTCTCTCTCTCTCTCATTAAGTTTCCTTTCGTACATTCATATTTTGAGAATTTATAAACTTTTCAATTATTTTTCTCGTTCCGTATTTTTTTTTTTCATTTCCTTTTACCTTCGTTATATCAGTATTCAGTTATTGTCCCTTTATTTTCTGATTCGAATCATTGCCTCTATTCTATTTCCATTTGGTTTCTGGATAATTTCTTCTATACTCTTTACTCCTCTCCAATTCCTGCGAGGTTTCACCTTCTCTTCCCAATTACTATCGTCCCATCAATCGTCAACATTTACTCCTTCCATTTATCCCTCCTCTCAATAACCACTTCTACTTCTCTAACATTCGAATAATTACTTCTTTACTATTTCCATGCGAGGACTATTTTTTTTCCTTACCCGGCACTGTGTTTGACAGAGCACTGGCTAACCTTTCCGCAATATTCATTTCCTTTTCACGAGCAGTTATCTCCGGCCATTTCCGGTATTCCCGAGAAAAGTTGTCTATACCGCTCTCTCTTTTAATTCCTGTTACAACTGAACTCTAATTGTGTCGTTGCAGGTCGTTCTTTATACGTGACTGATACTCGTTTCTGTAAATCGAACTTGGAAATTTGGATTTTCTTACTTGTTTTCTTCCAAAAGATTTCCATTTGTTGTCTCCACCTTTGTCATGCATTCGTTATGCTACAGTAATAATAATAATAATAATAATAATAATAATCATCATCATCATCATCATCATCATCGTTATTGTTATTGTTATTATTATTATCATTCATAGAATACTAAAAAAGTTAAAATTGGTTTAAACAAGGGACGAGCCATGAAATAATTATTGCTGCCTATGGTATACAATGCAAGGTGCACTATAATGGTAAGGGATTTTAACAATGCCAAACATTTATGTACAGGAATTACAACGGTGAGCTTTTATATGTATAGGTGTTATAATGGCAAAACATTATACGTACGGTTGTTACAATATCAACTAAAAATTAACCACTTTTACATGGCAGGCAAGCTTATTTGGACAGATTTCATAATATCAAATATAGTATATAACTTGCCTTTGTGTGATATATACAGTTATCTTCACTAATTACGGTACACTTCACGGGAAGTTAAGAAGACGTTTGGCAGCTGCACATTGTAGGCGATAAAGCTGTGTTTAGCAGAGGAGAAACTGGAAACTGTTGGCAATGCTGCCTGTTAAACAAAGTCAATGAGCTTGTAAACACGTAATCAGAAGAATTCTTATCAATTTTACGAATGCTGTGTAGTGAAATATATTAATTTTCTTCAAAACACTTGGTAAAATTAATGAAAGGGGTTTTGATCACTAGTTTGCAAGCTCAGCGACTTTGTTTTATAGGCAGTGTTGCCAACAGTTTGTTTGCTAAACACGGCGTTACCTGCTACAATCTACAACCATCAGCCGTCGCCCAAGCTTCCGGCAAAGTGTACAGTTGGCTTCATTAATTCCGGTACACATCATGAGAAGCTGCAACTGCTCAAGAGTTAAGGAATTGAGAGAACAGAGATGAGAATGCTAAAGTGGATTATGGGAATATCGCTGTTTGAAAGATTGAAAAATGATGAAATAAAAAGAATGGCAGATGCTGTGAGGATTACTGAGATGATAAGAGTGTCAGGACTGAGATGGTGTGTGGGCATGTGTTAAGGAGGTATAGTGGGGAGGGAGTGTGGAGGGCTTGAGAGAAACCTGTAAGAGGGAGAAGATCAAAAGGAAGGCAGAGAATTAGATGAAGAGATAAGGGGAAGGATTATATGAAGAGAAGAGGTTTAGTGAAAGAGGATGCCTTTGAGAGGGCGTATCAGGCAACTAACCCCTTAATGTAAGGATAACGATGGGGAAGAACAACTGTACATATACATTGGTAAACATATTATGTACTCTAAGCCTTATTAATATTATTATTATTATTATTATTATTATTATTATTAGCCAAGCTACAACCTTAGCTGGAAAAGCAAGATGCTATAAGCCCAAGGGCTCCAGCAGGGAAAAATAGCCCAGTGAGGAGAAGAAATAAGGAAATAAATAAATGATGAGAACAAATTAACAATAAATCATTCTAAAAACAGTAACAACATTAAAACAGATATGTCAAATATAAACTATAAAAGACTTATGTCAGCCTGTTCAACATGGAAACATTTGCTGCAACTTTGAGCTCTACTCTTAACATTTGGATTGTTCACATTTAAATCTCTGGTAGATTCTATATGAATTCCCGACTCGAAAGATCATATATGACTTTACCTGCGGATCCTTAGATATTCCATTCCCCTTTTTTTTATAATTCTATGACCATTACTCTTCCCATCTATCTCTTGTCAGTTATCATTCCCAACTTATTCATTCCTTCTTCTACCCACCTTTCGGCGCAGTCTTTCATTCCAGAACAAGAATGCTAGAATATGTTTCCCATTTATTCAAGTCTGCTCAAATTTTGACTTTGTAATTCAAAATTTACTGATCTATATATCGCATCTCCAGGAATCAATATTTTTTTTGCGTTCCCCTCTTCCTTATTTTTTCAAATATTTTAGCACTTAAGCAATGGTAATGTAGCTTTTTATTAGAGTTCTTGGCTTGATTCTAACTTCATCACAATAAAATAATAACATTTCTCAAAAGTTCCGTCTATTCTTATACCTTTCTTTTTGTCACTAATACGGGTTGTTCAATTTTTATGAGCTTTCCATAAAAATCTATATACTCATTCTTTAACTTATCTTCTTTGAAAAATATTACATACATATATATATATATATATATATATATATATATAATATATATATATATATATATATATATATATATATATATATATATATTTTATATATATATATATATATATATATATATATATATATATATATATATATATATATATATATATATACATATATATATATATATATATATACATATACATAT
>NC_090736.1:17717422-17719922 GCF_036898095.1 Palaemon carinicauda | reverse complement strand
ACGCTTTTAAGATATGGAAGTGGAACAATCCAACCAAAAAGGCTTTCGATCTTAGAGCAAAATATTTTTATGAAATTTAGAGGATTATTAAAACCTTTTGTCCTTTTTTGAAGGCTTTCCAAAAGTATATAGGAGACAAATGAAGATATTGGTGAATTTTCAAGCATTTCATCATGGATCATTTAAAGCCGAACTCAAAAGGCTCTTGCTTTTCGAAGCACGCCACAAAGACTTCAATACTTAAACCAGAACATCAAGTAGACTTGTCTTTAAGTAAAAAAGAAATTAGATATATAAATAGATAAATAAATATTTCATACCCAGAGACTCTACATCCATTAAAAGCATCGTCATCACCTGTTGCTTTGAACTGTGTCCATTTTCTATGGCCAATTATTAATCTCTTGCTTGAGGGTACACTCTGGAACAATATTCTATTGAATTTCTCTTCCTCTTGTTTTGTTAATTTTTTTTTCTAGTTTATATAGGAAATATTTGTTTAGGTGTTGTTGCTGTTCTTAAAATATCTTATTTTTCCTTGTTTCCTTTCCTCACTGGGCTATTTTCCCTGTTGGATCCCTTGAGCTTATAGCATCGTGCTTTTCCCTCTAGGGCTGTAGCTTAGCTAATAATAATAATAATAATAATAATAATAATGATAATAATGATAATAATAATAAAGGCAACGATGAAATTATGACGCAAGTAAATGGCACAGATAAAATGGCTCTCAATGCTTTCCTTAATGGACGAAACTGTGCTTGTGGGTGTGAACGAGGGGGGGGGGGGGGGAGGGGGAGGATGAAGATTTGGGAAATTGAAAGAGGTATAGGTTCAATGGTCAGTATTTGTTACATATTGAAGTAATGTTTGTTTTCAAAGAGCCAGGGATTATTAAATGTTTTATTTCGGTTTTCAGTTTGTTTGTTGTTTTGTTCAAAGGGAACAGATTAAGGTTTAAAGGTCACTCATGAATGGCAGAATCAAGGGACAGTGACATTGCCCAAGCAAGCAGGACAATGCCTTAGAGACTAACCATATATATTATATGATCAGCACCCAAGCCCCCTTCATCCAAGCTAGGACCAGGGAGGGCCAGGCAATGGCTGCTGATGACTCAGCCGATAACCCTATATGTTCCCCCAAACCCCCTAAACCTTAGCTCACAAAGATGGTAGGGTTGCAGACGCTAAAGGCACAAACGAGTCTGAGCGGGACTCGAAGCCCCGTCTGGCAAACACCAGGCAGAGACGTTACCAATCAGGCCACGACAACAGTTGAAGGAATGTTATGTTTTGCAGGTAATATAGTTTCTGTAAGGTGTTAAGAGTACTTCCTATTTCATTTTATCCTTTGTAGCTTCTAATGTCTGTTATTCATTTCCTTTTTTTTTTTATTGTTTAGGGATATGGTGGCCTATTAGAAAAGTTTCCTCAGAGCAATCGCTGGACTGGGGTTCGAGTCCCGCTCAAGCTCCATAGTTTTTTGTAGTGTCTGCAACCTCACCATCCTCGTGAGGTGAAATTTGGGGAAGCCTATAGGTCTACCTGCTGAGTCATCAACTCCCAATACCTGGCCCTCCCTGATCCTAGCTTGGGTGCAGGGGCTTTGGCACTGCTATGGTATATATGGTCAGTCTCTAGGGCATTGCCCTACTAGCTAGGTCACTATCACTATCTCTAGGACATTGTCCTGATAGTTAGGTCATTGACCCATTCCTCTGCCATTCAAGAGTGGTCTTTAAATCTTCTTGAAATATGAAAACAAACAGTACATCACTGCTATAACCACTAACAAGATCAACATGATAATAATAAAGGTAATAAAAGTATTAAAAAACCGCAGATATATATATTTAAAAGATGAAGTCGCAGAAATAAGAGAAACTTAATTCCATTTTTCGGATTCAATTTCCTTTTTCTGTTTTTTTTTTTTCCTGGAAATAAAAAACTATTTTTTTAATGGCTCTCAAAGACAAAAACGAATACTGAGAGGAAGAGAACTATTCTTAAAGGTTCATAATAGTTATATCTATAAACAATTATTATTATCGTTATAATTTGTTGAACACTTCTCTATACAGGAGTGTTATAAGACCCATCTAAAATATTTGATGTCTAAACACCTGTGTTTGCAACAAGAATAAAAGAAAAGTAAATATCTTTAGCTGTAAATCTTCTCTCTCTCTCTCTCTCTCTCTCTCTCTCTCTCTCTCTCTCTCTCTCTCTCTCTCTCTCTTTGAATACAAGCATCAATATATTGTACTCCTCCCTTCCCCATAGCACCACTATGTTTTACTATTTTCCCCCGTTTCTGTTTTCCTTTTCATCTTGCACTCGTTCCTTCCTCGCTTTTCTCGTTAGTTCTCCCATTCCTTTCTCCTCGTCTTTCTCTTTCTCTTTCTCCCTTCCTCTCTTTCCTCTTCTTTTAACTTTCGTTTCACTATTCTCTGTAA
Source organism: Palaemon carinicauda (assembly GCF_036898095.1). Taxonomy (NCBI): domain Eukaryota; kingdom Metazoa; phylum Arthropoda; class Malacostraca; order Decapoda; family Palaemonidae; genus Palaemon; species Palaemon carinicauda. Next base: position 17,717,467 of record NC_090736.1, on the reverse strand, counting down.
CAGCATCCCATTAACCAAAGTCTTCTCCCAACCCTTACCAGCTTC
>NC_090736.1:17702422-17712422 GCF_036898095.1 Palaemon carinicauda | reverse complement strand
AGCCTAGTCGTTTGGTCCTAGTACTTCATGCATGATTTTGGTTTTTCCGAGTGTATTAAAATTTTATTGAAGCTTTAGGCTATGTTTTATACATTTAAGATTGTGTGGAATATTTCCAAGATAGTATACGAGTGAGTTTCGGTGATTTAGGTAATCGATTCTCTTGGTGCCTAGGCTAAGTTGCTTATGGAGCCTTAGTATACTTTCTCATACTCCCCGGTTGCTTTCTTTTCTTCGGAGAAGGTATGCAGTCCCTTTCCCTCTGTTTAAGCCTTGGGCTTATCCCTAAGTGGTTTATCTGAATTAATTTTCGATAAAACTATACTGGGGTGTTACTGTACCTTCCTGTTCCAGTAAGTCTGGTTCAAAGAGGGACAGAACAACAGAGTTTTTTAGTCTGAGTCTGTGTTTGTCTGGCTTGGGGTAGAGTCTCCCTCGCTGGCCTGACACAGACAAAGGTGGCTTAGCCTCCTTAGGTCACTACCGAAGGTTTCTGTGGATATGATTCCTTCTTTTGTGATCTACCAAACTAGTCCTTGTTGCTGTTCTCGGGGAGGATAAGTTTCTTTCCCTGGGAGTAGCAACACCTTCCTTGCTTTGGTGCTCTGGGAGCTGGCAAGTATTGCTGGCCTCCCCCCTTGGATCTCCCTTAGGCTAAGATGAGTTTCTTGGCTGTGGGTGATCCGTCACTAAAGCAAGGTTGGTAGGACCCTCTTTTGTCCCTTCCCCCTCTATCTCCGTAATGGCCTAGCCATTACAGTACTGTACGTCATTCTACATCTGGACCTAGAATAGGTTAGGATGTGGAATTGACTCAGTCCCTTGCCGGCCGGCAGAGCTGCCGGCCGGCAAAGGTCTTCTGCTTTGAGTGCTGCCCGGACCTCCCTTGGTCCCTCATCCATGCCGGCCTGCAGAGTCGGACGGCATTGGTCAGGAAGCCTGAATTAGATTCTCCCCTTCCTTATTTGCACTCTTTCGGATTGCCGGGCTTGGAGGTAGTGTACACTCTTATCCCGGCATCCATTCTGTTTTTCTTCTAGTGCTGTACCCGACCCGGCTGCCGGCCTATGAGGCCGGCAGCCGAGCGGTTGTAGTCCTCTGGTTCTTTTGCTGCCGGCTGGCATCGGTCCTGTACCTTTGCCGGCCAGCTAATGTCAGCCCTTGTCTGCCGGTCACCAAGAGTGTGGCCGGCAGCTGGGTACTACCTTGTGTAGTTGCCGGCCGGCAGTCATTGCCGGCCGGCATTGGCTGTTGCCGGCCGGCACTTACTGCCGGCCGGCACATGCATTTGAACCAGCGTTCTGCCGCCTTATAGCTGTTAAGTAGTATACTTTAAAGCTAGTTATGGTGTGTGCCGGCCGGCAAGTGCCGGCCGGCACGTAACCTCCTATACTGTACCAGTATTCTTCAGTATAACATATACTGTAAGAATAAAACTATAATATGGGTTTTGGTAAAGCACTGTGTGTTCTAACACTTTTGTGTTTTCTTGCACAAGTCCTTTGCTGTTGCCCTACAGATAGGAAAGTGAGTTCTTTCCTGTCTATTATCCAGGATTTTAAAATCATTGCTTAGGTGTGAGCTCCACCTGTTTCCTCTGGAAACTTTGCATTGGTTACTCTAGAAGAGATTAACCATTTGATTTTATTATCTGGAAGGCTGCAACAATGGGTTGTGAGGGAAACACAAGTGTGTGTCTTTCCTTTCTGTATTGTTATGCTATACTTTGCATATCCAGTGATACATAGTTCACTTGATACTCATGGAAATTTCTTCTCTTTACAGAAGGACCCTCCGAAGTGCGGAAGTGTCTTCTGCAACGTCCGCAGCAAGAGCCTCTGCCCGACATGAGTTTGGTAGGAGACACGCAGCATGCACTGTCTCCAAGGGTGATCTCCGGTATTGGGACCCTCAGGTATGTACTGTGTGCATTAATCTAATTACGGAGGCCTTTGATTCCCCTAGGATGGCGGAATCAAGGGATATAGCAAGGGAGAAGCTTCGTACCTGGGTAAGGGGCTTCCAGAAGAACACCTCTGGACCTTATCTTCCAAGTGAGAAGATGAGGGCGTATCTTTTCCCTAAGGCATCAGCTGATGCAGTGATTCCCCAGCCTCAAGAGGAGATCCCCCAAGTTCAGATCCAGGTGGATGCTGAAGTCTCGGTCGCTATGCAACACATCCAGTTAGATGACAGGATGTCTGTCGTGGACGAGCGTCTGGAGGAAGACCTCCTGGCAGAAGCCCAGGGTGAAGTTCAAGCCCCAGACGTTGTAGAGGAAGAGGTCGACGAGGTGTCAGCTACTCCGGTTCAGATCCCGGAGCCTATTCCCTCAACATCGGCCGGTCTCCCAGTAGAGCTGGTACAGGCCCTCTCCTCCAATGTTGGAATGATCCAACAGATGCAGAAGGAGAATCAGGAGAAGGCGGCTGCAATGGAACTGCGGATGCAGAGCCTTGCAGAATCACATGGGCCCCAGAACACGCTCAATGTGAAAGACCTTCCCTTGTGCTCAGATACTAAACCATGTGTCCGGCTGAGGAAGGAACCAGCTTCAAAGGAGGAGACAGAGCCGAAGGAGGTCATAGTGATGGACCATACTAAGGCTCAAGCTCTGCTTTCATCCTCATTGAAAGAGAGGGGCTTCTCTATCTCAAAGGTAGCTGCATTGAGCAAGAAGCTCCCTTCCTTTGTGTCCTCTCCTGCTAGAGCCTTCCCCTTTTTACAGAAAGGGTTTGCGGCTGTACTAAGAGCAGTCGAGGCCGACAAGCCTTGCCCCTCCCTGGAGGAGTGTAAACCCTTGTCGCTGGCCCTACCTATGGACCACAAAGACTGGAAGGACGTCCATCTTACGGTCTCAGTTGGGAAGTTGGAGGCTGATATCGCCGGACGTCAGTTCGGCGAGGACCTCCCTAAGCTGTCTGACTTTCTCTTGCAGAGAGAGTTCGAGACAAAAGAAAGACTGGCTGCCTCAATGTCTCTTCAGACTACTCTTGAGACGATGGCAAGCAACCCCAAGGTCCATGAAATGTTCATGGTGGTGGCCAAGACTCATCTGGCCACAGTGACGAAGGACCTTAATGGTTTCGTCAAGGCGAGGAGAGCTTGTAGGGAGTTCGTGTTCACCTCGGCTATGGTGAGGCACGAGCCAAGGAAACTAATCTCCTCCAACATTTGGGGCAAAGACCTTTTCCCTACTGATTTGGTCAAAGAAGTAGTTGATAAGGCCGCCTTGGAGAATCAAAACCTTCTCCAGAAGTGGGGCCTGGCTATCAAAAGAAAGTCTTCCCCGGATGAGGGTCCTCAACCAAAGAGGAAGACTATGAGGACTAGGCTACCGTCTCGGCCAGCCAAGCCTTTTAGACAGCAACAGCAACTGCAATTGCCATTGCCTCCAGTGCCCCAGATCGTGGCACAAACCCCGACCACTTTTCAGTGGGTACCCCAGGCCGTGTCGACACAGTCCACGTCATTCACCCCATCGTTCGAAGGGCAGTCTACTTCCTTTCGAGCAAAGCCTAGAGGGGCAGCCATAGGCTCGTCTGGGCACCCCTCATGGGGAAGGGGATTCAGGGGTGGTCGTGGTCAGGGAGGCAAGACCTCGGGACGGCAGTCCAAGTGGGATGATACCGGTAGGAGGGAGACTTCTGAAATTTCGGGATCGGTGGACCTTCGATCCCTGGGCCCACAGCCTACTCAAGAATGGACTGGGCTGGAGCTGGTACAGCACTCCACCCCCGGGCCTTCGGGTTTTCCAACACTCCACCCCCGTTCTGGAGGAGTACGTTCAAGAACTGTTGGAGAAAAATGTGATCCGAAAGGTGAAGTCCATCAAATTCCAAGGGAGGCTGTTTTGTGTTCCCAAGAAAGACTCGGAAAAGCTCAGAGTCATTCTGGACTTGTCACCACTCAGCAAGTTCATAGTGTATTGCAAATTCAAGATGCTAACACTGCAACACATAAGGACCTTACTGCCCAAGAGGGCAAATTCCGTCTCTATAGACTTGTCAGACGCCTATTGGCACATTCCAATCAACCGTCGACTCTCCCCCTACCTAGGGTTCAGGCTACAACGAAGACTATATTCCTTCAGGGCCATGCCATTCGGGCTAAATATAGCCCCAAGGATTTTTACGAAGCTTGCGAGCGTAGCTCTCAAACAATTACGCCTAAAGGGAATTCAGGTAGTAGCCTACCTGGACGACTGGTTAGTGTGGGCAGCATCCGAGACAATGCTTGCAAGCTTCCAATCAAGTGATCTAGTTCCTAGAGTACCTAGGTTTCAAGATCAACAGAAAAAAAGTCTCGACTTTCTCCATCTCAAAAGTTCCAGTGGCTGGGAATCCACTGGGACCTTTTGTCACACCGTTTCTCCATCCCGGCGAAGAAAAGGAAGGAGATAGCGGGTTCTGTCAAGAGACTTCTAGATTCCAAAAGGATATCACGACGCGAACAGAAGAGGGTACTGGTCTCTCACCAGTTTGCTTCGGAGACAGACCCAGTGCTAAGAGCACAGCTAAAGGATGCAACCAGAGTTTGGAGAAGTTATGCATCAAACGTTTGAAGAGATCTGAAAAGACCAGTTCCGCTTCGGCTACGTACTCTTCTCAGGCCTTGGTCCCAAGCCAGACATCTAAAGAAGTCGGTTCTTCTTCAGCCATCTCCCCCGTCGGTGACGATTCAATCAGACGCCTCAAGGGAGGGATGGGGAGGTCACTCTCATCGGAAAAAAGTCCAGGGGACTTGGTCCAAGCTATTCAAGACCTTTCACATAAACTTTCTAGAAGCTATGGCAGTGCTCCTTACCTTAAAGAGAGTTTCCCCACGTCACTCGATCCACATAAGGTTGGTGATGGACAGCGAGGTAGTTATGAGATGCTTGAATCAACAAGGATCGAGGTCACCACCTCTCAACCTGGTGATGTTGGCCATCTTCCGATTGGCGGAAAAAAAGAAGTGGTACCTGTCAGCAGTTCACCTTCAAGGAGTCCGCAACGTGACAGCGGACGCTCTATCCAGGTTCACACCGATAGAGTTGGAATGGTCCTTAGACGCAGGATCATTCTCCTTCATTCTGAATCAAGTCCCAGAACTGCAGATAGACCTCTTTGCGACGAAAGACAACAAGAAGTTGCCCCTGTACGTGTCCCCGTACGAGGACCCCTTAGCGGAAGCAGTGGACGTGATGTCCCTCAACTGGAAGAGAGGGTCCAGGATTTATCTGTTCCCTCCTCACAACCTTCTGTTGAGGGTCCTCAACAAACTGAGATCCTTCAAGGGGGTAGTGGCAATAGTAGCCCACAAGTGGCCGAACAGCGTGTGGTTCCCCCTGACATTGGAACTACAGCTGAAGTTTGTACCGCTACCAAATCCAGTTCTGACCCAGCGAGTCCAGAAGTCGACTGTCTGCGCTTCATTACAGAAAACCCGGACCCAGCAGCTCGTGATTTTCTCTCCCTAGCGGTGAGAAAGCGTTTCGGGATTTCGAAAGCCAGCATAGACTTCCTAGAGGAATATAAGTGCAAATCTACTAGAAGGCAATATGAGTCATCTTGGAGAAAATGGGTGGCCTTTGTCAAGGCGAAGAAACCGCAGGAGATCTCGACAGACTTCTGCTTATCTTTCTTCATCCACCTCCATGGTCAAGGATTGGCAGCTAACACGATTTCAGCGTGTAAGTCTGCTTTGACAAGACCCATTCTATATGCCTTCCAGGTCAACCTAGGTAACGAGTTCTTTAATAAAGTTCCGAAAGCCTGCGCTAGGCTCAGACCTTCAGCACCTCCAAAGGCCATTTCATGGTCTTTAGACAAAGTTCTTCATTTCGCTTCTCTGTTGAGCAATGAAGAGTGTGCGTTAAAGGATTTGACACAAAAAGTTATTTTCCTATTTGCACTCGCGTCCGGGGCCAGGGTTAGTGAGATTGTAGCCCTCTCAAGAGAGGCAGGTCGTGTTCAGTTCCTGGATGGGGGAGAACTGAACCTGTTCCGGATCCTACGTTTCTCGCCAAGAATGAGTTACCCACCAACAGGTGGGGTCCCTGGAGAATCTGCCCTCTGAAAGAAGATGCATCTCTATGTCCAGTAGAATGCCTAAAGGTCTATCTTCATAGAACTTCAGACTTCAAGGGGGGTCAACTATTCAGGGGAGAAACATCAGGCTCAAATTTATCTCTGAATCAACTCAGAGCGAGAATCACATATTTTATTCGCAGAGCGGATCCTGACAGTACACCCGCAGGTCACGATCCGAGGAAAGTTGCCTCATCCTTAAATTTCTTTAATTGTATGGATTTTGAACATCTCCGTTCATACACTGGCTGGAAGTCTTCCAGAGTGTTCTTTCGCCACTATGCGAAGCAAGTAGAGGAACTAAAGAGATCTGTGGTAGTCGTGGGTCGGGTTGTTAACCCTACTGTTTAACTCTGCAAGGAACAGTGGTTTTAATTGGGACGATTAATTCCAGGGTGAGTGTGTAGTTACATACTGTACTACAAACTAAGTGAGGGCCCTGAGTTGCCCATGTAGACTGTTCCATTTCCAAAGGTGAACCTAGCATAAGTGCAGACATGTGTGCCGAGCGTTTCTAACGCTAATGTCATTGATTTGTAATACAGACTTTTATGACTTTGATACCTCGGTATCTTAAAAGTGGCATTTAATGTTTTTTCTTTCAGATAAACAAGTTCTGTTTACTATCATACTTATGCTTAAAGTTTTGGGTTATCCTCTTCTTATATATATATATATATATATATATATATATATATATATATATATATATATATATGTATAATTGTGGTTAACCTGTCTGTTTATTGTCTGTCAATGAACTTGTTCTTGAGAACCTTGCGTCTCCTTCACCTGTGTCAATTTATTTTTATAATTGAGCCTTCATTCTATGTACCTTATCTGGGATATTTCTAATAGAATTGTTCCTTTTTGCAAGCTATGTTGCATTGGTTTATGCTTTTCCTTAATGGGAGGACCCCGTCCCATAAGGGGACGGTGGCGGTTTTACTAGTTTCCTCCTATGCAGATATAAACCTTTGTCCAATACAAGTATTGTGCGGAGAACTGGTCGATATTTCATATTGACGCTGTGGTTCTTTACAAACTATGCTTTACTTAATATAGGGCGAGACCACTATATTAGCTTGCCTGGTATTCATACATAGGTATATGTACTCTTCGAGACTTTTCCAGAGTCTAGTAGGACTCTTCCCTGTAGGGGGCAGGAAGCTCTAACATGGTTTATAGTTAATTGAAAAGATGTATAACGGTAACATCTTAGGTCTCTAGGTCTAGTCGACCGGAAAAAATTACCTCCGGGGAGTACGGCACGTTCTGAGAATCCACAGATACAGTAATGCTCTGGTATACTTCCATCAGGACGACATGGCTTGATCCCAAAAAACGGATTTTGAGCGAAGCGAAAAATCTATTTTTGTGTGAGATGGCCATGTCGTCCTGATGGACCAGCCCTTGCCTTTCTAAGAAAGGGCTGTAGGACCCCTCCCTACATACAGTATCTGTAGCACCTCGTGTACGCTACAAGGAATACAGATGGCGCCAGGATTGGCGCCAGGCACGCTTACGAAACGGGAGATAGGGAGCCTTGGGAGCGGCTCCCCCTTTTTCTTTCCCGAATTCGTTCCTTGCCAATTGCCCCCTGCGAAACGAGATCTCTGTTCAGGGTGCAGATTGCTATGTGGCGTGTCAAGAATACGTACTCTGATATGTCGCGATATCCCTTTCACGAGGGATATTCGCTCCAGGAGTTAGAATTCTGGTACCTTAAGGTAAATTCTCTGGGAATATCGCCGTAGTTGTAATATACCCTAGGAAGCTACCCTATAGGAACTTCCATCAGGACGACATGGCCATCTCACCCAAAAATAGATTTATCGCTTCGCTCAAAATCCGTTTTATATATATATATATATATATATATATATATATATATATATATATATATATATATATATATATATATATATATATATATATATATATATATATATATATATATATATATATTCTTTTATATGTGTGTGTGCGTGTGGCGATTAATATTTTTCTTCAAACACAATAAATATAGAAAATATAGGGCGAAATAACCTAAAAAAAAAGTTCGATCTTTTAAGAATTATAAAACAAAAAAGTGTAGTTCCATACCATATCACAAATAAAGGTGTCCCTCCCATACCAATTATTTCTCCTCTAAGGAAAGCCATGAAGTGTATAATTTATGCGAATGACTCCTGAGTTCTCCATACGACTTTCATGATAGAATACTAAGGTTAATACCATCCTAAGGTTATTTGCATAGCTGATTAAAACATTATACTGCGTTGGTTATTACCAAAAGGTTAATCTTAATATGTCAGGTAATGTTGAAATGGTGCTAAAATGGCACATTCAAACGATATTATATTAGTGCTTTTGGCTTTTGTCCCACATTATAGAAAATTACCCGCTTCGCCGTAAATCACGATAAAGAAGGAATCACCAGAAAATAGATATAGCCTACGTGATTTATATACTCCATTTGAGCTAGTATGGAGATGGGAACTAATGGATATGGAAACAATAGTTTTATCGAAAAAAAAAAACATAAGGAAGATATATTGATGTATTATTGATACAAAAATTTACGGCAATATTTTAATATTATTATCATTATTTACACTTCCATAATAACATGGAAAATACGAATAGGAGTAGGGATAATTCAGACAGGAAAATTAATTTCCAATAAATATACATAAAATTAGATAAGCTAAATCTCTTAACGCAATTATATTAAGGTCGTTATTTTCCCATATATATATATATATATATATATATATATATATATATATATATATATATATATATATATATATATATATATATATATATATATATATATATATATATATATATATATGTATATATATATATATATATTTATATATATATATATATATATATATATATATATATATATATATATATATATATACATTGTATATATGTATGTACACACAGAAAAACACACGCACACACACACACACACACATATATATATATATATATATATATATATATATATATATATATATATATATATATATATATATATATATATATATATACATATAGACTGTATATATACATACATATCGATATATATATACATATATATATATATATATATATATATATATATATATTTATATATATATATATATATATATATATATATCTATATATATTTATATATAATATATATATATATATATATATATATATATATATATATATATATATATACATATATTGTATACTACTGCATTTTCATACAATATATGCATTGAGTCATTGGTATTTTTACATCGATCCAATATCTATACTCATTATTAATGCGTCTACTAATTTTTCTACTACGTAAGCTACATTATGTTTATTTGTTAAAGCCTACTGTTTGTATTAGCGCTATATAGTTGAAAATGTGTTAGTTTTAATCTTATTTCGGTAACTTTGTTAACATATGACACACTGTGACCTTCATCTACCTGCTAAGAATTCATTTTCATACTATCAAGCAAATAGTCATCACTTCTTAGTTAATGTAACGCTAGTCTATAAAATACATAATATTTTCCTTATATAATAAAGAGTTTGGCTATATATATATATATATATATATATATATATATATATATATATATATATATATATATATATATATATATATATATACAGTATATATATATCCGGTAACGCTAACCTCTCCCCAGCCCTCTGGAAAGATGAAGACGGAGTAGTCAAGCCCTGGTGAAAGGGAGATTGAGTGTGCGCGTTTAAGTACGAATCTAAATGTTTAACCATCATTATTGACGGGTCGCGCACACTATTATCTCAATATTTCAACATGGCGGGAACATGTACATTACATGCAAACGGTCCTTTATAACAGAAATTACTTAAATCTCGACATAGAAGCGGAGATTCGG
>NC_090736.1:17689922-17697422 GCF_036898095.1 Palaemon carinicauda | reverse complement strand
CCTAACTGTGTGTTTTTTTTCCCAAGCGCAGTATTTGTAAGGTGACATTAATAATCATTTTTTTAAAAATATTATTTCTTCCAGGGTTTACAGCTGTAATATACATTACATGAAGGGTTGCAATAAAAATACGAAAATTACTCTTTCACGAAATCTCTCTCTCTCTCTCTCTCTCTCTCTCTCTCTCTCTCTCTCTCTCTCTCTCTCTCTCATTAATTGATGTTCTAGGTTAAAAATAGGATATTTGTTACCTTTGTTCTCTGAAAAATAATTACATATTCCTATGTCAAACCCACATCCGATCTCAGCCGCTAAACTAGGAAGACTTTTTAATGGTCTTCATAATAGCCTATATCACTGAAATAAAATAAAATCATTCTAAACCAAAATTAATTCCCAACATGCCTACCATTTTCCCGACTTGTCTGTTAGATTTTGTTGTTTTAAAAGTTCAGAGTATCAATTATCTGAAATGCTCTTAGAGTTTTTTTTCAGTCTAAGACTTGAATACTTTTGAGAGTAATAATGACCAAAGTTGAGGTGGGAACAAAGTTATATTAAAGTAGGCTAATCCAAAGACTGAATAATACGGATGGCTTACAAAAATATAAGTTTTTACTTATTGAAAGTGTATATCTATCACTTAGTGCAAATAAAGTGCTTTCAAGCAGATTTTACTGAACATATTGCATAAACACTTCAATTGCATCTCGATCCAAACTTGCCCAGGCTTAATGATGAGAAAACTGAATAAAATAGGATTCAATTAAAGAAATACAAAAGCATCTTGGGTGCTACTTTCAGACAAGAACACTGGTCAAAATGATAATATTGGTTTCGATCAACAGTTTAATATGCAACTTAATTACGTTAATAGAAAGCTACGTAGATTTTAGGCTTAGTGATTAGACAGAGTTCTTATAACTTTGTCTCTTTAAAGCAATTCAAAGACAAAATCATACAATGCTTACAGTTATACAGGTATTAATACGCAGGTACCATAAGCAATTAAAACACACAATTGGTACTAGGCTTAGGCAGTTATGTAATTCTTTTTATAGCTTAAATAATGACATATCTCGTTTGATGTTGTTGCTACTTTCAAAATAATTCATTGTTAATTTTTTTTCTCATCCTTTATTTATTTCCCTATTTCCTTTCCTCACTGGGCTATTTTTCCCAGTTGGAGCCATTGGGCTTATAGCATCTTGTTTTTCCAACTAGGGTTCTAGCTTGGCTATTATTAATAATAATAATAATAATAATAATAATAATAATAATAATAATAATAATAATAAATAAAAATAATAATACTTGAGCAATTCTGGCACAGCAAAGTCATCACAGTATTATAGAGATCAGAGATATACAAGAGAACAGAGGTATCAGTAGTCAAAGATGTTTTGGCTGTGGAAAATCATAGTATGTAATCTTACGTATTAAAAACATAACCTCAAACTTCATGCTTTTTGCATCAAATCGTTTCTTAATACTTACATGAACATATAATATAGATAGTTCACTATAGATTATCATCTTTACCTCAGGACTTTTATTTCAATAATATTTCCCCAGCCTAATTTGCATAATAATAATTAATGAATTAATGATAGTTAATCTAAAAATGAAGTATATGTTGTTAATCAAGCGTACAGTCTCTACAGTAGAACTCTAAATCCCTATGCAAGAGATTTTTGAGCAAAGGATTTCGAGGAAAAAAAAATGCAAATGGGTATTTGCTTGAAGCGGAAAATTTACTTGATAGAGAGTACATTGTCGTTGCCAAGTTGACTCTGCCAGAAAGGTGAGGTCTGTAATGCATAACTAGTCTTTATATAACCCCCTCCCCCTTGGGTACTACATTACGGATGTGTCACGTGATAAATAACAAAACTTCGTTCCCAAAATCCTTTGTAATGAAAAAACTCTACAATTACTTAATTTCTCGTTACTAAAATTATTCTTATTCACCTGATAAAAACACTTTCACAAAGAAATCCCCCTCTTAAATGACGTCACTCCATATCCTACTTCCACGTATGCACAATTCTATTCGATTCTATTCATTCTAAGCCTTTCTACATTTCCTACATCCCTCGTTATAATGTAAAATCACTGCATTAGATTTGTATGTATGGTAGTATATTCATTATAAATCATAATACATTTATGTTATTGATATAGGTGTGACTGAGCAATTGCATAACAATAACTTAATGATAATAATGATAAATATGTCTACAACCTTTACTACACATATCACCATAATTCTTCTAAGCTAACAGATATAAAAATCTTCACGCTGTCTGACGTAAATTACTATTCCAATTAATGTTTATTACCAACGCCTCTGAACAGGAGTCATAATGTGCAACGAATTTTGTAAGTCACAGTAAAGATTGGTATTTTCCCCGTAATCACATTAATCCTTCGCATCATTTATTTTCCAAAATTCTCACATTTGGAAAGTGGGATTCAACTTCACAGTAAGGCTTAACAACTATACGTTCGTCTATTCATATAGGAGATATTTATTTCAATGTTACGGTTCTTAAAATATTTAATTTTTTCTTGTTTTCTTCCTCCCTTTAGGAGGGCCTGGGCTTATAACATTCTGCTTTTCCAACTAGGTTTGTAGCTTAGGAATTAATAATAATAATAATAATAATAATAATAATAATAATAATAATAATAATAATAATAATAATAATAATAATAATAATAATAATAAATTCAGCGCGTTGAAAACACTACAGCAATATATAAGTAAGTGGATACATAAGTGATGGGTTTTTCCTCATTATTTTAATTTTAGAGCCATATTTGCCCTGTCCCATTACCTTAATTAAGAAGACTCCTAACAGAGGTTGTGATGTCTTTTCTTGTTTGTAAAGGAGTACAGATTTATTTAGCGTTATTATACACCTGCTCCTATTTCGAAATGGTCGATAATTTATCTCTCTCTCTCTCTCTCTCTCTCTCTCTCTCTCTCTCTCTCTCTCTCTCTCTCTCTCTCTCTCTCTCTCTCTCTCTCTCTCTCTTAATACCTGCTTTTCAGTGCTTTTATATCTTGCACTATATTCTTTTAACAAGAGGTACGTCATTATGAATGATCATCTATTTTACTCGTCCTCCAGTTAAATGTATTTCCACCTATTTCTCATTTCATTATCATGTCTGCAAATTAAACTGAGAAAAGGAAATAGGTCATTTTGTTACTTTTCACATGTAACTATTGATCAACTCATATTGGCATTCTTCTATTGAACACTTTCAAACACTTTAATCTTTGTGCTTATAACCAATTAACATTTTTTACCAGTTTCATCCCAAGTTTCCTATAGATTATATATTCAATTAACTGCCAAGGCTAAACTTTTGCCTGGATACCTCAACAATCTTATGAGACAAATTATCTAAGGGCAGACATGCAATTCCATATTTATCCTTCTTAATGGGAACACAAAGGTTTTCTAACTCCCTCATAAGAGAAAATGTAATATAGACAACTATTAATCAGTTTTAGAGATTCCTTTCCAAACAGAGTCAATAGTAAGGTTAAATTTTTCTATTACTCACTTTTACTAGTTTGACTCTATCCAAACGTTGTTTTTCTTCTTTTTTTTTTCTTGTCCTCTGCCGAACTTACAAAAGTAAAATGTGTGCAAGGAAAATAAGAGAATAAATTGTGACGGATTTTAAAGGTTTGTTTATTCTATGCGTCTCTGAATCGCTGTAATTTGAATTGATGTAAATATTCGCCGGTGATTCGCCTCTGACATGCACAAAGGTGGACATTCGATTGTCAACTAAAGTTCATTTTATTTGTGAACAAATAAAAAAATAATCTTTGTCGTGGATGATCGCAGACATATCATTGACTGGTGGCAACCAATTGTTCATAATCTCCAGTCAAAAGTCGACAAAATCAATTGCCTAGTAATTTTAGGTCATTTTTGCTTAAGGGGACGACGGCGTAGTCATAGCCTGGTGAGAGAGGCTACCCAAAGAGGTTCATTCGGAGAGCACACTCTCCCACAAATTGCCGAACCAGCAGGTTGTAGTTAGGAGAGGGGGAGTGATGGGAAGGGTTGAATCTGTGTGTGTGTGTGTGTGTGTGTGTGTGTGTGTGTGTGTGTGTGCATATATATCTCAAAATTTAGACGTCATTTTTGACGGCTCGGGTACAGTTGGATAAGCATATTTGTGAACTCTTCAATAGGTCTACCACCACCAATCATTTGAAAACACTGTAAATTCTTCAATTATTATTATTATTATTATTATTATTATTATTATTATTATTATTATTATTATTATTATTATATGCTAAGCTACAACCCTAGTTGCAAAAGCTAGACGCTATAGTCCAAGGACTTCAAAAGGGAAAAACAGCCCACTAAGGAAAGGAAATAAGGAAATAAATAAACGATCAGAGAAATAACGAACGATTGAAATAAAACATTTTATAAACAGGAACAACATTAAGATTTATATTTCACAAATAACCTACAAAAAGACTTATGTCATCAAACTTCCCCTCTTTTTACCTAAATTCGTAAACTCGCATATTAGTTTATTTTTGCAAGATTATATATAATCAACATCTATGCAAACCTTTGTTAAAAAATTTAATCCAAATAAAAAGAAGAATAAAAAGCAATAACACCAACCATAATAATAATAATAATAATAATAATAATAATAATAATAATAATAATAATAATAATAATAATAATAATAATCTCAGGAGCAACTCTTTCCCTTGGAGCGCTCGGTTATTATCCAGCTGTAAAACAAACCGTTCTTTCAAAAGTTATAGTCAATTATTTGGATAAAAGAGAACAAAATAAATCCCAACAGTTCTAAAAATGTCTCGAGGGAAAAAAATATTTCCTCACTTTTAAGTATAAATGTTATCTCAGAGAGAAAGGTCAAAAGAATACCGGGATTTGAGAGTTTACTGAAAAAAAAGGAACGCTATAAGATTAGTTATTTCAACTTTTTATTTTACATGGAAAGGAAGTTTGATAATAGTCTTTTAATTTCCTGTGTCTGATATGCGTATTCATAACTTTTTTTTTTTTTTTCATTTCCTTTTTTCCTTTCCTAACTGGGCTATTTTTGTCTATTGGAGACATTGCGTTTGTAGTATCTTGTTTTTCCAATTTGGGTTGTAGCTCAGCTTGTAATAATAATAATAATAACAATAATAATAATAATAATAATAATAATAATAATAATAATAATAATAATAATAATAATAATAATAATAATAATAATAATAATAATAATAATAATAATAATATTGACGTTCCGTAAGATAAAAATTATATTAAACATCATCTTAATATAACTTAACCGGGTGTATGCATTCTCAAAGAGTAAAAGAGGACAATAAAATTTCTATTTACAAACAAACAAACATATGAATCCTGTAACTGTATGCATTTATCTTTATTCAAATATAATCAACTAGAAGATTTTTTCTAGAAAAAAAAAAAATAAAAAGATTACACGTTCGTTAGTACCAAGGCCTTTATTAATAAAAAAAGGGAAAATTAAAATGCAAATGCTAATCTTAAGGGGGGGGGGGGGATGCACTGAGATTATGCACCCAATATCCAGACGTGAAAAATGAAACTCATCCAGCCGGTAAAAAAGAAGAGAAGAAAATTAGTCCGATGGCCATTCTCTGTTCCTGAACCTTTTTAATATGCATGGACAAGGAGAGGTTCCTTGCTTAAAATCCTTCATGCAAAATTCATACGCCCGGAATTAATTACTGAACAAAACAGATTTGCTTCACTGTTTGGGCGCTGCTTCTCTCTCTCTCTCTCTCTCTCTCTCTCTCTCTCTCTCTCTCTCTCTCTCTCTCTCGGCGTCAATGACCTAAAATGTTAGGATGCCAGGAAACCTCAAATCTCTCTCTCTCTCTCTCTCTCTCTCTCTCTCTCTCTCTCTCTCTCTCTCTCTCTCTCTCTCTCGGCGTCAATGACCTAAAATGTTAGGATGCCAGGAAACCTCAAATCTCTCTCTCTCTCTCTCTCTCTCTCTCTTTGGGCGTCAATGACCTAAAATGTTAGGATGCCAGGAAACCTCAAATTAAGCGCTCTCTCTCTCTCTCTCTCTCTCTCTCTCTCTCTCTCTCTCTCTCTCTCTCTCTCTCTATATATATATATATATATATATATACATATATATATATATATATATATATATACATATATATATACACACACACATATATATATATATATATATATATTTGTATGTCTGCGCATGAGCGCGCGCGTGTATGTGTGTGTGTGTGTGTGTGTGTGTGTGTGTGTGTGTTAGCACCCACCCATATGCTTCATCAAGGCTTGTCATTGTCTCTGTTTTTCTCTCCTAAAATCAAGTTTGCATAAACTTTGCCTGTCTTCCATCCAACAGATAGCCTACCATTTTATATTTTATGTTTCCTCTTAAAATAATATATTATTCAACGTTGGAATTACTCAACCTCTTTTGATATTAATGTACGCCTAATTTTTCATAGTATCTTATGTTTCCCTTTTTTCAAATTTTTACCTTGTATTGTCCACGATATTTTCATCCTAATTTGCCATATATTTTCTTTTTTCCATTTTTTCTAATATTTTCCTACCCTTGCTCCCGGTATTTTCATCATTTTTTTCCTGATATTTCCTCATTTTTTCCCCACTATTTTGCTTAAACGTACCCTGTAGCCTATATTAAGCTTCCATACTAAAGTCTCATTTTAAACTAAGTCTCCTGCAACAAGTTCTTCCAATGAGCTTTTCTTCTCGCTTAATCTGGAGAACCTCCAAACCATCATCCTGGAATCTGGCCGTCTTCCATTATCAAAGCGGTTTTCGCTGCAAGTCAATTACTCCTCCTTAAATAGATCTATCTCTCCTAAGACCCAAAGCCCTAGACGCTCTGAGTTAGAAGGACTTAGGCATAGTTATCCTACGGGACAACAATACACCCCCCCCCCCCTTACCCCTACTTAACTGAGAGACCAATTCCCATTGCCTCATTCCATATCCAACCTCCAGACCGTCTACTGCCTGTTATTTTTCCAGATGAAGGTCTGATATTTTCTGAAGATTATGAGCACAGTTTTATATTTTCTCTGCTCCGATGGATTACGTATGAAGATTTTACTTTTATCTAAAGAAAAAAGTTTACTAAGGCTTTTATGTTTATTACATTTTCTATAAGAAAACATTAAGAGATAGAGATATAATTCTTGTGAATCTGCTATAGTTTTATAAGGGAAACCTCGTGTGTGTGTATATATATATATATATATATATATATATATATATATATATATATATATATAATACATTTTTGCACATTTAGACGTGTTTTTCATATTGAATTAAGCAATATATTTTTGCTACATTAATGTCTGGATTCTCTTAACGACCTCGGGATCAGAGCCCCAGGCGAAATCACACGAAGACAAGACCTTGTGACCGGCCGGGA
>NC_090736.1:17679922-17687422 GCF_036898095.1 Palaemon carinicauda | reverse complement strand
AAAAAGAATCGGAGGCATTCTCACCTAGAAAATTCAAGATACTTGTTTGGAATCAAGAACAGAAAAAAGCGAGGTAAGTCATCTCTAGAAATTACCATAACGGCTAACTCGTGATATTAGAAAAGACATTGAAATTTCATAGTTGAGTAACATTTAAAGAATCAAATGATCAATTGAAGTAAAATCTGCTCAAGGGTAAACATAATTCATTTGCTGAATTAACAATGATGTCATTGAAGCTTTATTGAAATGGATT
This sequence comes from Palaemon carinicauda, assembly GCF_036898095.1. Classification (NCBI taxonomy): domain Eukaryota; kingdom Metazoa; phylum Arthropoda; class Malacostraca; order Decapoda; family Palaemonidae; genus Palaemon; species Palaemon carinicauda. The sequence goes on along the minus strand of NC_090736.1, from coordinate 17,687,166 downwards.
GCGGATATTCACTTTCGGCCAAGAGTAAATAATCCATTAAGAAAAGCCATTTTTTAACAAATTGCTACATTAACGGATTAATAAATTCATGGATAGAGCAATACTTATGAAAGGTAACTGTTTCATTACAGCAATTTATGTAGCAAAGATTTATTGCGTTTGCTTGCTTCTAAATTACTCCATGTTTAAATATTTATTTGAGCAATCTTTTAGTGTCGTTCAGAGTGACAATAGATTATAAATCATCTAACAGTCGTTTCAACATTAGAAGCAATAATAGTTCAGGAATAATTACTCTTCACAATTAGCATAAACGCTTCATTTAATTACCCCAATTTACAGTGTAAGAGCAAAATCTCTACATTATAAGCTTTCTACCTTCAAAACACTGCTTTCTCTCTCTCTCTCTCTCTCTCTCTCTCTCTCTCTCTCTCTCACACACACACACACACACATATATATATATATATATATATATGTATACATTTATATATATATATATATATATATAAATATATATATATATATATATATATACATATATATATATATGTATATATTTGTATATATATGTATATATACATATATATGCATATATATAGATATATATATATATATATATATATGTTTATGTATATATATATATACGTATATATATATATACATAAACATATATACATATATATATATATATATATACACATATATATACATATGCATATATATACATCTATATACATATACATATATATATATATATATATATATATTTATGCATATATATGTATATATATATATATATATTTATATATATGTATATATATATATATATATATACATATATACATAAATAAATAAATAAATATATATATATATATATATATGTATATATAGGTAGTAGGTTGGCCAAGGCACCCAGCTTGCCGTTGAGATACTACCGCTAGAGTTAGGGGTCCTATGACTGGCCAGACAGTACTACATTGGATCCTACTTTCTGGTCACTGTTCTTTCTCTTTGCCTACACAGACACCGAATAATCTGGCCTATTCTTTACAGATTCTCCTCTGCCCCTCATACACCTGTCAATACTAAGAATACCAAACAATTCTTCTTCACCCAAGGGGTTGACTACGGCAATGAAATTGTTGTATGGCTACTTTCCTCTTGGTAAGGGGAGAAGAGACTCTTTAGCTATGGTAAGCAGCTCTTCTAGGAGAAGGACACTCCAAAATCAAACCATTGTTCTCTGGTCTTGGGTAATGCTATAGCCTGTGTACCATGGTCTTCCACAAACATGGGTTAAGTTCCTCTTGCTTGAGTGTACACTCGGGCACACTGTTCTATCTAGTTTCTCTTCCTCTTGTTTTATTGAAGTTTTTATTGTTTATATAGGAAATTTTTATTTCAATGTTGTTACTATTCTTAAAATATTTTATTTTTCCTTTTCTCCTTTCCTCACTGAGCTATTTTTCCCTGTTCGGGCCCCTGGGCCCCTGTTTTTTCCAACTAGGGTTGTAGCTTAGCATTTAATAATATATATATATATATATATATATATATATATATCTAAAGTTTTTTAACGTCTTCTGGCAAAACGTCTTAATAGGTTTGCTGAAGATAATCATCTATTCCCTAGTATACAATTTGGTTTACACAAAGGCCTTGGAGCATGTGATGCCCTTCTTACAATCTCCAACGCTGTACAGAAATCCCTTGATTGTGGTCAGGAAGTTCGTATGATTGGCCTTGATTTTAGTGCTGCCTTTGACCGTGTTAATCATGAGGCCATTGTTTTCAAACTGAAAAAGTTGGGAGTGGGGTGGGTCGTTTCTTAGCATCATTATTGATTTTTTAAGTAATAGATCTCAAAGAGTTGTTGTTGATGGGCACCATAGTGATGATAGGAATGTGATATCCGGTGTTCCACAGGGTAGTGTTCTTGGCCCATTACTTCTCATACTATATACACATGACATGTGGTTTGGCCTAGAAAACAAGCTTGTTGCATATGCAGATGATGCTACTCTCTTTGCATCAATTCCATCCCCTGAATGTAGATCTGGGGTTGGTGAATCCCTTAATAGATATTTAGGTAGAATTAGTGCATGGTGCAAATTATGGGGTATGAAGTTCAATCCTAACAAAACTCAAAGTATGATTGTGAAAAGGTCAAGGACGGTGGCTCCTTAACATCTGGATCTCAGTATTGATAATGTTTCTTTAAATTTGTATGACTCTTTCAAAATTTTAGGTGTGATTCTCGACAGAAAATTTACTTTTGAGAAACATATAAGGTCTGTGTCTTCTTCAATTGCACAAAAAATAGGCTTATTGAGAAAGTCTTTCAAGATTTTCGGTGATCAATCTATTCTGAAGAAGTGTTTTAATTCTTTCATTCTACCTTGTTTTGAGTATTGTTCTCCAGTCTGGTTTTCAGCTGCTGATTCTCATCTTAATTTGTTGGACAGAAACTTACGGTCTATTAAATTTCTTATTCCTGATCTAGATATTAATCTCTGGCACCGTCGTTCAATTAGTTCATTATGCATGATGCATAAGATTTTTCATAACTCTGACCATCCTTTACATTTAGATCTCCCTGGACAATTCTATCCTGTTCGTAATACTAGGCAGGCAGTGAATTCTAATAGCCAGGCCTTCTCCATCATGAGGCTCAATACTACGCAGTACTCTAGAAGTTTTACTCCAGCTGTTACCAAGTTGTTGAATGATCTTCCTAATCGGGTAGTTGAATCAGTAGAACTTCAAAAGTTCAAAGTTGGAGCAAATGCTGTTGACCAGGCGGACATGAGTCTTTTTATAGTTTATTTATGACATATTTGTTTTTGATGTTGTTTATAGTTTATATAGGACATGTCGGTTTTGACGTTGTTACTGTTTTTAGAACGATTTATTGTTAATTTGTTCTCTTCATTTATTTATTCCCTTATTTCCTTCCCTCAATGGGCTATTTTTCTCTGTTGGAGCCCCTGGGCTTATAGCATCTTGCTTTTCCAACTAGGGTTGTAGCTTGGATAATAATAATAATAATAATAATAATAATAATAATAATAATAATAATAATAATAATAATAATAATAATAATAATATGAGTAAAGCTCACAGTGAAACTAGATGCTCAGATGTATAGAAACACCAAGTAATAATTAAAATACATCTTAACTAGTTTTGTCTTAATTTTTCTGCATTTGTGTCTATAACCGTGTTCTAGTAACATAAGCATCTGATTTGAATGATTTACATTTGGTGCTCTATTTTCTCCATTTTAATAATGGGATCCTATTATTTAGTAAATTAAAGTCTCTAAAAGATGAAAAAATTTAAACCACATGTGAAATAGAAAAATAACTTAAGGTATAGAAAATTCCAAATATTTACTGAGATATAAAGGTCTAATTATTTGTAGATTCTGCTAACACTCACGATTAACCCAATTCAAGTTAACAGCCCCTGGCTGCATTTCAGCTAAACTCTCTTTACCATAGATTACATGAACGAAATAGTTTTCCTCGTAATACATGGATTATGTATTGCATAAATTACGTTGTAATGTTAATTACATAAGCAAAACAGGGGCCTGTCAGATATAGTGTCACTGCGTGTACCAACCTATTTTTTGAACTCGTTACCTAATTTTTGATAAACTCTAGTAATGTTTTTGCGCTTTATATCTACACTGTTAGAAAAACTAATTCTAATCGGAAAATCTCTGTAAAAATATACTGTTCTTAACCGTATTTCGGCAAAATATAGGCGACCATAAGTTTACATTACTATGTTTTTATCTTTTACGGGTTGATGACCGTAATATCACTCCTTTTCGTTAATATGCCTGCTTTCAAAACGGTAAACATCCACATTTTCTCGACTTTGAAATTCCATTTCGGAGAATATAACTTCAGACACTATTGGTACATCGATTGGATTGGATTCACAGATGTAGGTTTATATAGGTAGGCACTGGGGCCTATGACCTCATTCAGCGCATAAGCATATTCAAGATAAAACCCTATTTACCCTCTGAGGTAAGAGTTAGAAGAGGCTGGTCAGCAAGACAGAAGGAACGAAGCAAGAAAGGACTGATTGATTGATTGATTGATTGATTCTGGCATCCTGAAGTAAGAATGGAAGTAAAGTGGAAGGATATAAACCCCCTATTGCCTACAGTGTACCACAAAAGGTACACTGACAGCATTACCCCCTATAATAATAGATTACATTATTACGTGGGTAATCCTTAGATATTGAATGGAAAAATAAAATTCGCATTATGGCATTTTACGCAACCTTAACTCAGTCTCAAAGTTCATTATGAAAATACTAGTATACGCGACACATTAAAATGACGCTTAATATTTAGATAATAGATATGTACACACAGAGAATCAACTTTCCCTCTGATATATATTTGTATATATATATATATATATATATATGTATACACAGGTATTTATATATATGCATGTATATATATATATATATATATACCTGTATATATATATATATATATATATATTTATATATATATATATATATATATATATATATATATATATATATATATATATTATATATATATATATATATATATGGGAGCCGTTCAAAAGGGTGACAAATCCGTGACACAATTCGTCACTATTAAAATAGTGATCAAAAGAGTGACATAATTTGTCACTCTTAATTTAAAATGGCGATCAGAAGAGTGACAAATCCAAAGAGTGACATAATGAAAACCAAATTACTAGCCCTGATAGATTTTGTGCTAGGCAATTTATGGAAGATAATGATGAAAAATCTCTTTGTTACTTTAGCGTCTGGAAATGTATGTTGAAGAGCATTTATGCTTGTAATTTAAAAATCCACTATTATAAATTTAGGCTTCAACTCAATTTCTTTTGTTTCTGAAACAGAAATTAATAATTCAAGCATAGATGTATATACCTCCTATGTTTTCTCCAGGCAGTATCGCATAAAGAGCTGGAAACGGGTGCCCCGTGAAACATATAGTGAATTGTATATATTTGATGGAAAAGCTTAGGGCAAGTCTTAAAAGTTCCATCAAGAAACCATACGTGGGAGCTCGCTAATTTCCTTAGATCATAGTTAGTTCCAAAAACCAATAATTCTCACGTCTTCCTGTTGCATCTCGTTTTCGCTAGCCGTGTCTTCATAATTTGTATCTAACAATAAAAAGTTTTTTCCTCCATTTATGGTAGTCTTTAAACTATGTTGGATCACTGAATCTGCAGTACACTCGGGTTTTGATGGAAGTTCTTTTTTAACGTATACGACCAACAACTTGTTTCAAGGCACTTGTTGAAGGCATTTCTATTGAGTCGCTAATGTTTACGGTGTGTCTGACATCTCGGACAATTGCGGCAGGTAAGGCATTTGACAATGTAAATAGTGATTTCAAATCTGTTAATGCCCCTATAACTTCTTTTCTTCCATCTATCGGCGGGGGATTATGTACTTTTCCTTTTGATACTGATCCAGCACTGACATTTGAAAAGGAAACTCCTCGAAGAGTACCAAAACCATTACAGTTTTCATCGTATCAGCGGAAATAATGGTTATGGTTTTTGTACATATATCCAATGAAAGTAAGCTTCTCCTTGTCCTTCTGAGATTTTACAAAGACGGATTCATCCATGATGGGATATATCAAAGACTTTAAGAAATGCGAATTTGTAAAAAAAAAAAATTCAAACAAATTCTATTGTAGTTTTAATAAGAAAAACCCGTATTGTAAGTAATTAGACAATTTCTGTATGGTTAAAAGCTTATAAAAACAATAAATAAGCCATAATCCTAAGTAATTTGATATTTTATTACTTTGCATACATCTAGTTTTGGTTACTCTTCCTTTATGCCACTTCTTTTGAATCTCCGTACATTGAGTAAATCTTTTGAATTTCCGTGATGTTGCCATTCTTTTAAATTTCCGTATTTTTGTCTGTCTTTTTACTTATCACTCTTTTGAATTTCTTTAATTTTTGTCACTCTTTCGTCTTGTCACTTTTAATTTGTCACTTTTTTTATAATAACCCATATATATATATATATATATATATGTATATATATATATATATATATGTATATAAATTTATATATATATATATACATATATATATATATATATATATATATTTATATATGTATATATATATACATATATATATATATATATATATGTATATATATATATATATATATGGGTTATTATCAAAAGAGTGACAAATTGAAAGATATAGTATGTATATGTATATATATGTATATATATATATATATATATTTATAATATATATATATATATATATATATACTGTGTATATATATATATATATATATACATATAATTATATATATATATATATATATACTGTATATATATATATATATATATACTGTGTATATATATATATATATATATATTATATATATATATATATATATATAACCAGATACTTAGGAGATTAGTGGTACTTTATATATAACGTAATCATAAAATGTAATTAGCCTACCATTCAAGTATGAGAAACACTTGAGCTAGATCTGACAACTCTATTTTCATTTCCTCCTAGGCGTACTGTAGTGTACAGGTTTTTGTTTATAACTTTACACTGGTCAATATTCAATTCAAGATTTTATCAATACAATATGCTTAACGCTAATTTTATGACTATTTAAGAAAAAATAATAGGATAATAAAATTTTATATGGCTCATGTAAAAGTTAATCATATTGAAATATATAAGAAATAACAAATGCACAGCACTAAAGCACTAGCAGCCGGAGGGCCTACCTTTGCCTATATATACAGTTGTATACAAGTTTTTGCGGTATTGTACATACGCAATGCCCTCATCCTTTTATTCTCACCAATCTTAGCAATGTCTCCCAAGAATATTTAGATGAGTGACTCTAAGAGGCGTGTGATGACATTGCTAGACAAAATGGACTTGATATAGAGAGATATGAAAGAGGTGAAAAGGTTATAAACATAGGCACATTGTCCAATATGTGACTGGATAGCCTCAGTTATCAATACATTCTAAAATTAAATGGGTCGCTTATCATCCCTTTGAAATATTTATTCTAATGTTACTGCTCTTTAAAATATTTTATTTTTCCTTGTTTCCTTTCTTTACTGGGCTATTTTCCCCGTTGGAGCCCCTGGGCTTATAGCATTTTGCTTTTCCAACTAGGGTTGTAGTTTAGCA
>NC_090736.1:17672422-17674922 GCF_036898095.1 Palaemon carinicauda | reverse complement strand
GGAACTTCTCTGGACTCGGTGAAAATAATGAGGTATGAGAGGAACTTATCTGACTTAAGTGAAAAAAAATGAGGTATGAGAAGAACTTTACTGACCTCGGTGGAAATAATGAGGTATGAGGGGAATTTCTCTGACCTCGGTGAAAAAATGAGGTATGAGAGGAACTTATCTAACTTCGGTGAAAATAATGAGATATGAGAGGAACTTCTCTGAAATCGGTGAAAAAAAATGAGGTATGAGAGGAACTTATCTGACATCTGTAAAAATAATGAGTGAAGAGAGGAATTTATCTGCCCACTGTGAAAATAATGAGGTAAGAGAGGAACCTATCTGACCTCTGTGAAAATAATGAGGTATGACAGGAACTTATCTGACCTCTGTAAAAATAAAGAGTGAAGAGAGGAATTTATCTGACCTCTGTGAAAATAATGAGGTAAGAGAGAAACTTATTTGACCTCTGTGAAAATAATGAGGTATGAGAGGAACTTATATGACCTCTGTAAAAATAATGAGTGAAGAGAGGAATTAACTGACCTCAGTGAAAATAATGAGGTATGAGAGGAACTTATCGGACCTCGGTGAAAATAATGAGGTATGAGGAGAATTTCTCTGACCTCAGTGATAAAAAATGAGGTATGAGAGGAACTTACCTAACTTCGGTGAAAATAATGAGATATGAGAGAAACTTTTCTGAACTTGGTGAAAATTAGGAGATATGAGAGGAATTTATCTGACCTCTGTGAAAATAATGAGGTAAGAGAGGAACCTATCTGACCTTTGTGAAAATAATGAGGTATGAGTGGAACTTATCTGACCTCTGTAAAAATAATGAGTGAAGAGAGGAATTTATCTGACCGCAGTGAAAATAATGAGGTATGAGCGGAACATATCTGACCTCAGTGAAAATAATGAGGTATGAAAGAACTTCTCTAACCTCAGTGAATATAATGAGGTATGAGAGGAACTTCTCTTACTTCAGTGCAAATAATGAGGTATGACGGGGACTTATCTGACCTCGGTGAAAATAATGAGGTTTGAGAGGAACTTATCTGACCTCAGTGAAAATAATGAGGTATGAGAGGAACTTATCTGACCTCGGTGAAAATAATGAGGTATGGGGGAACTTTCCTGAACTCAGTGAAAATAATGAGTTATGAGAGGAACTTATCTGACCTCAGTGAAAATAATGAGGTATGAAAGGAACTTCTCTGATCTCAGTGAAAATAATGAGGTATGAGAGGAACTTCTCTGACCTCAGTGAAAATAATGAGTTATGAGACGAACTTATCTGACTTCAGTGAAAATAATTAGGTATGAAGGGAACTTTCCTAACCTCAGTGAAAATAATGAGGTATGAGGGGGACTTATCTGACTTCGGTGAAAATGATGAGGTTTAGAGGAACTTATCTGACTTCAGTGAAAATGATGAAGTATGAGAGGAACTTATCTGAAGTCGGTGAAAATAATGAGGCATGAGGGGAACTTCCCTGAACTCAGTGAAAATAATGAGTTATGAGAGGAACTTATCTGACCTCGGTGAAAATAATGAGATATGAGAGGAACTTAGCTGACCTCAGTGAAAATAATGAGGTATGAGGTGAACTTCTCTGAACTCAGTGAATATAATGAGGTATGAGAGGAACATATCTGACTTCAGTGAAAATAATGAGGTATGAGGGTAACTTTCCTAACCTCAGTGAAAATAATGAGGTAAGAGGGGAACTTCTCTGAACTCAGTGAATATAATGAGGTATGAGGGGAACTTCTCTGAACTCAGAGTAAATAATGAGGTATGAGGGGAACTTTCCTAACCTCAGTGAAAATAATGAGTTATGAGAGGTACTTATCTGACCTCGGTGTAAGTAATGAGGTAAGAGGGGAACTTCTCTGACTTCAGTGAAAATAATGAAGTATGAGGGGAACTTTCCTAACCTCAGTGAAAATAATGAGGTAGGAGAAGAACTTATCTGACCTCGGTGTAAATAATGAGGTAAGAGGGGAACTTCCCTGAAATCAGTGAATATAATGAGGTATGAGGGGAACTTCTCTGAACTCAGTGAAAAAATGATGTATGAGAGCAACTTCTCTGAACTCAGTGAAAAAAAATGAGGTAAGAGGGGAACTTCTCTGAACTCAGTGAAAATAATGAGGTAAGAGGGGAACTTCTCTGAACTCAGTGAATATAATGAGGTATGAGGGGAACTTCTGTGAACTCAGTAAAAATAATGAGGTATGAGAGGAACTTCTCTGAACTCAGTGGAAATAATGAGGCATGTGAGGAACTTATCTGGCCCCAGTGAAAATAATGAGGTATGAGAGGTACTTCTCTGAACTCGATGAAAAAAAATGAGGTTTGAGAACTTATCTGACATCAGTGAAAATAATGAGGTATGAGGGGAACTTCTATGAACTCAGTGAAAAAATGATGTATGGGAGCAACTTCTCTGAACTCAGTGAAAAAAATGAGGTAAGAGGGGAACTTCTCTGAACTCAGTGAATA